>NC_054561.1:4784885-5084885 GCF_017654505.1 Polyodon spathula | reverse complement strand
TCACGAGTTATCATCTGCAATACATTCACCTTATGTTGCATTTTTAAACTACTGCATTACTTTGCCTTGACAAACTCAACAAAATTCACAAACTAGTGAAATATATTCACAAACAGTCTTCTCAAATGACTGTTTAATGGCGACATTAGGAGAACTGTGCAGCATTGTGTAAACTGTGTTCTACTGTAGGCATTCAGGAAATGCATCCATTAAATTAAATAAGTGCTCCCCCAGTGCTTTCTTCACAGCAATATGTAAGAATCAAACATGCTCTAGTAAAAACTGGAGCAATACATCAATAGCTACCATCTTTCAATATGCCTTTCAGGATACTGTAAACATCCGGTTCACACACTACATAAAGCCGAGCGCACTTGCAAACTGCATTGTAAACACAAACAGACTCGGTCCTGATTGTTTTTCATTTCTGTATGTTTAGCAATGTATACGGTAAAGTCTTTCAATATGTGCTGCATTATTACAGCCATTTAACATGCACACATTGGCTTACTTGTCAGAAAATGAAAATACTGTATTCAAGAATTGAAAAAAGTGTATGTGTACAAATGACTCTTTTTTACAAGCAAACCCGCAACCGAGCCGAGCTGTTACCATGGTAACAGCAGCGCCAAAAGATTACCCAATTTATACTAATCCTAATAAACACAATTCAAGCAATAATCATAATAAAAAAAATAATCATTCTCAGGCCATTGTCGCTTGTAGCATCTCCCACGTCAGCACCAACATTACTGCTGATATGAACGAGTTCCTGTAAAGATTGTGAATGGCATTTCTGACCTGAACACATTGTATCCCAAATCAAAACGTCAGACAATTTGATCCTGTTGTCCAGCTTCCATAAGGGTATCCAACGGTTCATCTTTTTTCCTTGCAATCAAAGCAGCAGAGAAACACCTGCTATCTTGCTAACTATTACTGCGAGACTGGATATGAGGGCAACTAAATGTTTAATACCCAACAAAAAAGCTGCTGTTTCATCTGGAAGTCTGGGTAACTGACATCATCATGAAGCCACTCCACTCTTATTTTCGTCTTATTTTTTTTCAGAATTTCTTTTTTTTATCGACACTTTTGGCTTATTGGTGCAGTTGGTTGCTTAGTTGTAAAAAAAAAAAAAAAAAATATATATATATATATATATTATATATATATATATATATATATATATATATATATATATATACACACACACACACACACACACATATGTAAAAAATGGGTTTGTAAATTCTGCTTTTTGGTTCACTGACCCATTTTTATGCACTCATGAAACAGAAGCCATGTGCTCTATACTATATGCTATATACAGGGTTCAAAAAAATGTCACTGGCCCTGTGGTGCTTCATAACTACCGGTAAAACTGCAATCTCTACCAGCCCGGGCCGACGGGCTATGGTTAATGTCGAACCATAAAAACTCAAAAGAAGACTCAATCTAGCTAAACAAAAAGCTAACTAAAATACATGTCTTTAATTTTGGTGTTAAAAAGATTCCACAACTTGAGACAGAGTTCCAGAGGCAGGGAGAGGAACAGCTGAAGGCCCTCCTTGCACTCCTGATTTTAGATGACTGTAGGAACTACCAAACATTCAGCCTTCACTGATCTCTGGGTGAGACTGATCATGAACTTATAGTGGTTGCTCTCCTTGTTATAATGAATATTTACTAGGAAAATATAACAGTACTGTAGCTTTAAGTGGTATCACCTCAAACTTTAAAACCTTAAGCAAGTGCAACACAATGAAAACTTACCCATGCAGGTCTGTAACATCAAAATAAAACAAGCAAGAAATTTTAAAAGGGAATTTCAATGAAACACAGCATCACAGGTGGACACAGGAATACTTGGTTGGGTTTACATAGCCTCCTTTTTCATTAAGATGCATTGATCAAATAACAGACTAACACAAGGTTTGGGCAATTTATGTCCCCTGCATATGATGTGTTATTTAAGTTAAAAGTACTGTAACTGTTCTGTCCGGTGCTCCCCAAGCAAGCTTTTTTGATATTACAAACATAGGTAAATTCCACCATATGACTGAAAAAAGTATGTGGTAGCTAATACAATTAGCTCAGAAAGTATTTCCATTGCATTTGTGCGCATCAGTTTTATCCACTCTATCAAACTGATTTATTTTGTTCGCTCGCATAAATTAACCAAATTTCGCCTGTTTCCATCATAGTTGTCAAAGTTTTTTTTTCTTACGCACGAGATTTAGAGCATAAAAAAAGTTTGATGGAGACATACCTTATCAGTGCTTGGGTATGTATATGTGGCAGGGAGGGAGTTAAAACCCTCCCTGCAATCACATGTGGGAATGGGGCTGGAGCCGTCAAGTGTATATAGAGTGATCACTGGTGTTAGCTCAGAATTGTGTTGGTGAAGGAATGGTATGGGGTGGCTCGTTTTACTATTTTGTGTGTGAAATTTAAAAAAAGAAACATGAGCGTACGAGCACGTAAACTGCAGCTTTATGGTCTCCGAGTCTCCTTGGCAACATGCACCCCGTCACAGGCAGTCAGTTGGCAATGTCAAGTCACTGACACATGTAGCATGCAGTCTTTAACCCGAGTATCTCAAATAGTCTCTGAGAAACGAGGACTGATAGTAGCAGAGGCTGCTTTGTAAACAAAATATTTAAATTAAGGGTTATTTTTTTCTTGTACAAAACCACAATCATATTACAATGACAACTGTAACACAGTTTCTGCATATGAATCTCAGATATTTTGGCTTTTATCATCAGAAATCCAAAGTGTCTGCTGAGCACAATGAGAGACAAATCAAAAAGGAGCTGTAAACATACAAACAAGAACTTAGGTGGGTTCTTAATACAAAATACTCTTCATAGACAATACAGTAGGTACTTAACGAACCCCTACCCGAGATTACTTATAAAGGGCAGAGATGAAATAAAGAAAAGAAATTTCCCACACTCTGACCTCAAAACAAAGACAGATGGCTATTACCAGAGACTTGTTTGCTCCAGGCACTGTGGCACAGCTGCTGCCACTCCACAAGCAATGCAGGAGCAGGGGACAAGAAACACACCAACACTTCTCAAACCTCAAAAACTGCTGCACCAGTGGTACAGTGCCTTCAACTCAGCTGTAACCAATGACTGTACTGGTTATAGGTTGGGTGAGTGGGAGCATATTATTTTGCATCACAGTCAGATGCTGGTAGCATATTACACAGTAAAACATTTTTTATTTAAAAACAAAAAAGCCTCGGGACAATCAATCAGGCTGGTGAGGTTGTTCTCACAACTCTGTGCCTGCACCCTTTGTCAGCAAGTTCCAAAACAGCAGAGCACATAATGTTTTCTTCAGCCCTAATCTTTGTCCATCTTTTTTTTTCTGAGAAGGCGCAACTAATCTGGTTTCCACATTACAGGCTGTGTGTCTGCTGGACAAATTCCATCATCTATTCTGGCTGGCAGTAGACCAAATTTCACCCTTTCTCT
This sequence comes from Polyodon spathula, assembly GCF_017654505.1. Classification (NCBI taxonomy): domain Eukaryota; kingdom Metazoa; phylum Chordata; class Actinopteri; order Acipenseriformes; family Polyodontidae; genus Polyodon; species Polyodon spathula. Next base: position 5,081,394 of record NC_054561.1, on the reverse strand, counting down.
TGTAATTTATATGAAAGAAGCCGATGGATTTGTAATGTCCAGAGCAGAGATGACCTTGATTTGAATTACCATCACCTCCTGCAGCACTAAACTGTACCAACAACTCTGACTCACAGAGAAGCCAGGCAGTTTTGTCTTAGTTTGTTTACGTTATCTAAGGTAGTTTTTGCTGAAGTTAGACCTTTCCTCCATGGAAAGTTGTCCGATCACTGTGCACTAAACAGCAATCCTCCTACCACATAAAAGGCCCTGTTTGAGTGCAGGGAAGCAAAACTAAAACATAAACAAAGGAAAAATAGTACCTCCTTTCCCCACTGTTTACACCGATGGTGTTTTGTATATTGATAACATTTTAGAAGAAACCCCTTTAAAGCTAGTATTTCCAGCACAGTATTTGGGTCTTCCACTTATATGGTTCATGTAAAGTATGGAAATGCCCTTTTAAAAACATGTTGAAGCTACTGTACATTGGTGAGTGACAATCAAAGTGTGTAATGGTATAGACTAGGTGCTAGTCAGAGTCACGACACCACACAGCAGGAGTTTTAAAAGCTAAAGTGGGCCAGGGACATTGAGACTCGCTCACAGGAAGCTGTATGACAGCTGTGGGAGAGGCATGAAGTAAAAGGAAGCCAAACACTAAGGACGCAGTCTGGAAAGAAAAATAAAGCTCAAGATTTTAGTAATTTGGACTGGTAAGTGACAGCAGTTATATCACTCTGCTCAAGAAGTCCAACAGCTAAAAAACCAAACTTCTCTTTCTGAAAAACAAAAAACAACTAAATAATTTCAATCTTACATCAGGGCTTGGAACAGGTCTTTAAAATGTTGCGTTTCAAAAGCAGTCCAACCAACGATAACCAACACAGAAACTGTACCATACTGGGTACATGTATGTTCTTGCTTGGCAATTAAACCATAATGTATGATGATCACTATTCATAAGATAACTTCTGCAAATCAGCCAAGCTTTGTCTCTACAGCCAGTTCCAGGATCACGTCCAGCTTGTGTTCTACAGAGATTAATTTTTGCACCCTGCTCATCCGAAGTGATTACAACAGTCCATAACCACAGCTTTAACAATTTCAACAGCAGACAGTTATGGGAAAGTACAGCACACAGGTAAGGTAAGGAGGCTAAACCCCATTCTGGATTGTATCAGGGCTGAGTTCAGCCTTGCTCCAGGTGGATGAAGTGTGTCTTGACCACATTTTCTGCCTGATGCCAAGACAGTACAGTATACCTCATTTGCAAATTTGATGAGCTTTAGCAGGAGGATACAATACAATTAATGAGCACTCCTCTGTCACTTTTTTCCCCACACTGCACCATTCCAAACCCCTTATTTACACGTAGCAGAACTCATGATCATTTCTCTTTCTTGATATATAGAGGTCGTTAAATTACAGGAAAGTACAGGAAGCTTTTTCAGACCTTCCTACAAACTCGTACACAAAAAAGATGACTCATTTTCACATGCTCTTGTGTTGCAAGTCACACAGCCAGCAATTTTGCAGTTAACTAATTTCTTCACATGAGACGAGAATAAAAAATACCCTCCAGGCTACAGCTCGAAATACAAGATCAAACACGCATAAATATTAATGTGAATTTGGAGATTGTGTGAGAATAAAGATTTTAGATTTTTATCTGACAAAATCACGAGATCGAGAGCAGAAATAATAAGACTGCAATGGCTTTTTATAGTCTCCATCTTTATTGCTGTAGTCAGATATCATGTCAGGACTACTGATTTAGCAGCATCTGAATACGGAGTGATCAAACAATCTCTTGATCCCCCCCGCCCCTCTCAAGAGGTTGGAGCTGGATGTACAGTAAACAAACCAAGGCGTTTATCAGATATTCAGGAATTGTTTAGCCAACTGTGTGTCATTAATTAAACAGTAGGTCTCCACGAGCAAGATTCGTGGTAGTCTGCGACGCTTCAAAGGTACACCTCGGGAGACGGAAATATCCCGAATAAGCTGCTGTCCCAATTAAACGAGAGGCAGTTGAGACAACCTTAGTCACATTTTTTTTTTATTCTTAATGAAAAGGAAAAGAATGAAACCACATTATGATTAAATGTTACATACACCATTTAAAATAATTAAACAAAATTAAAATCACATCTGTTATGTTGACTCCAGGACTTGAATTTCATTTTTGCACGCTGGGGAGATTTCCACCCTATGCTTCAGCACCACCACCCGCCCACAAAAAAAGGCTCTTTTGCATGTAAAAAAAATGATATATATTTTACTGCCTCATCATTTGCACTGGGGGTGCTTTAAAAGAAGCTGCTTTCAGGAGACCAAACAGCTGTTCATCACCTTGAGACGGAGCACTCTCCATTGCTTTTGTCATTGCCTGACATGAAGTATTGCATGCAGCAGAAGAAAAAGGTGCTTTTCTTTTTAATCACAACAAGGCCACATTTCCTTTCATATTATGTAAGTTGCAAAAGGATCAAGCATACTATATGTGGTAGACAAATATGTTAAAAAAAAAAAAAAAATGCTTTTCCAAAAAAAATAAAAATCATGTTTGGTTACTATATATATATATATATATATATATATATATATATATATATATATATATATATATATATATATATATGAGGCTTCTAAGCTTTCTAACGATACTGCCCATTTCAGTCTAGTTGCTGCAATGATGGAGCAATAGACTCAAACGAACGAAGTAAAACGTACATCGTCAACAGTATTCAAAGTTCAGTTCAAAGTATTGGCAAACAACGGTCATCAGTAATTTTTTTGAAAATACACAATTAAGATACAATTTTTATATCTCACGGAGTTCAGAAAATCGCACTTCACAAAGACCAAGAAAACAATGACAAGACCAGTGCTACAGAGCCCATTTTTGTTAAGTACCTTTTCCAAGCCGATTAAAAAAAACATTACTGGTAAAACATACAATATAGAGCTATCAGTTAAGCCTCAAAATAGCACTTGATTAATTGAGTACACAAAACACTCCGCCCGACACTTTTAAACCTAGTGAAGAACTCTCAAACCAACAATGTGTAAAACTGTGTAGCTCTGTGTCTGTCAGTATGGGGATGGGAGGGAACTTGTGCTCCGGACCTTAACCGTGCTGTGACCAAGACTTTTGGACTGTCACAAAAATAACTGATTACCCCCGACAGAGGATATTAGTCTCCAGCTATAACCGACTGATCTCAGAACTTTGTCAAGTTGGGACTTAAGGTTCAAGTGATCCTGCCTCAACAACATGACTAGTTAACCCATTCCATACCCTCCCGACTGTCTGTGTCTACTTGCCTCTGCCTGAAGCAGAGTTGTGTCAATTCCTGTTTTTCATTTCCAATTCCAATTCCTTTTTAAAATCAATTCCAAATTCCAATTCCTTCAAAGGAACTGGAATTTATATTTTAGAGACATAATTGTTGTGATGGGAATGAGAAGTTTTAAAAGGAAATGGAATTGGAATTTAAAAACAGAAATTGATCCCAACCCTGGTCCTAAATCTATCTCAACTGAGTTTACCACTGAGTCCTCTGGTCCTGGTTTCTGTGCTGCGCTTAAAGTATTGAGTAGTGTTAGCTATAGTGACTCCTTTTTAAGATTTAAAATACTTAAATCGTGTTCTCCCTAATTCTTCTTTGTTCCAAGCTAAACAGATTGAACTATTTCAGCCTATTTTCAGCTCAGTCCTTTAAGCCCTGGGATTAGTCCTCTCCAGGGCCACAATGTTCCTGGACACCAGCGTTCCCTCTAAGGCTAAAATGCACGCATTTTTAGCAGTAACTGGCAATAACCTTTCCAAGCTATTATCATAAATAACAACCTCAATCAAGACTCCAGCCTTTCGAGAGAAACCTATTATTTTGAGATCATTCTTACAAAGCACTAACATAAGCACATTTGTGTCTGTCTTGCAGCTGATTTTCTGATTTTCCTGTAAAAACGCACGTCACATTAGTGCAGAGCTCACTCGGGCACCAGCGAATCTACTGGTACAGGGTGGGCGAAGCAGACGTCTGGCGATTCTGCCTTAGCGTGCTGCTCATGAACTTTAGTTTAAAACCCGTCGTATAACTGAATACTAAAATCAGTGAAGCAACTAAGTTGTCCTATAATTGGATACTAAAATCACTGAAGCACACCCACAATCTTCCTGCATTATTTAGAAGTATAAATACTCTGGTAAACATAAATAAAAATCACACCACTCACAGTTTGACTGTTTATTTCCCTTTTAAAAAACAACCGTTTCAGAACTCATCTCAAGCGTTTTGAAACTGGCAAAAATGTAATCAGCACATTAAATACACATTTAAGAGTCCAATTTATTTTTTTGCGCGTTTATTCATTATGTGACTTCACCCCATGTCTCTACTGAAACTCAACATGGTGACTGAACTAACGAAGAAAAAAAGCAATATTTCAGTGACAGACCTAAAAGAAATCAGATTATGTATACAAGGATAGTGTGATAGTACACGTTCTGCTGTAATTCGCATGATCATGTATGAGTCAATAACATTAAAATATGTGATGTCTATAAACATTATGACAGGTTTCAAGTGACTTCAGGTGCTTTACTTACTATTACAGCAACAAGAGTCTGATTGAAAAAGAAACAATAACAATTTGTGATAATATTTATTAAGTTTACTTATTTTAACTACCAACGTTATATTTATGTTCAAATGCCACATTTAATTATTAATACACTGATATAAAGTGGGAACAAATGGAATTGGCCATTTTTGAAAAACGGAATTTGGTATTCCCAAGAATGGAACAATTAGTAGCCCTAAAGAGGGTTACAATTGAAGGCAATGCAGATACCAGTGTTTTAAGCAGTAGTACAAAGCACTTTTATTCAGGCCACCAGTTAAGCATGCAGTCTATCTATGACAACAACTGACAGGGCTGCACAGGACCAGAGGACGATTCAAAATCAGAGGCAGAGCCACATTAAATGTCTTGTTTAAATTTAAAGTAAATTGTAAAATTGTTGACATACTTGGACTACTGTTTCAAAATCGTATAATGCAACAAAAAACACAATAAAAGGGTTAATGCGTGAACGAAGGTTTCTCACTGATAATTTAGCTTTCTCAGGCAAAATGGCAAGCTTCTCAGCATCTAAAAAGCTTAGAGAGAACACTGTACTCTAAATGCGGTCTCAAGAGCGATTTATACAGCCTCATCATATCCTCCTTACGAACAGATAAGACTACTATTTCAGTCTATCAATTCGCATTCAAGATGGTGTCAGTCTTCCTACCACCACTGCAACTTGAACCCAGAGACAGAAGATCAGGTTCTAATCTGAATTAGAGAAAATTCATCTGGGTCACTGAGTCCATCTGGGACATGAATAAATAATGCAGCAGTGGCTTGCCTTTCTAAACAGCATGAAATAAGGGGTTTAGACTGGTTTCAGCTATAGACAGAGATCACCAAACATGTTATCTTGTTGCATGAACCTGGGTTAAAACAAGTGAATGTTCTTACATTCTATGCTATTGCACCAGTGCAAACACAAGCTGAAAAACTTTCTTTTTTGTTTCTATTTCAAGTGGTGCAAACTTTGCACTGGAGAAAATGCTGTTCTGGCTATTTGAATGAACTTGACTTCACAAGCAGGACTCTCGGTGGTGGCAGTAGATGGTGTGTGTGTGTTTAACCAACCAATCTGAAAAACAGAAATAGGCACCCATATAACTGCACGTGTGCAAACAGAAATTTCTAAAGGTTGACTGGACAAAAACTTGATTTTTTTTTTTTTTTTTTTTAATCTGAAAATATATTTTAAAACATTTTTAAAAATTCAGTGTGATCTAAACTCTCAAAGCTCAATCGTAATGTACTCTGGGAATGTAGTTTATTGGTGTCCACTGCCCACCTTTAATCACACATTAAAAACTACAAATCCCATACCCGCCAATTTCACTGATTCTTGTCAAACCAAGATGAGCAAAATAACACATTATTTTCATGTGATTGGACAGGCTTTACAAGAAATGAGCAATGGTATGTCAGAAGATGAAAGCACAGGGAACTTCTAGAAGGGCTATGTTAGTTACAACGCGTTAAAGTAAAGTAGCAAAAGAACACACAACTTCTACCAACAGTGGCTAAAATATTTCCCCTGGCTCAAGTTTGACAATGTTAAAATAAATTAATGTTTTGCACATTTTGTCAGGATGCAGGGGAACTGATGGCAGACGAGACTGCATTTTTAACAGGGAGCCAGGAATTCAAACGTGAAAATATATAAAAACACAGTGCTTAAAACGACACGCAATGTATGGACAGGCATAGATCCAAAAACGTCAGCCAGACCATCTAGACCTACCATAAAGTTTCAGGCAAGTAGCACACATTCTGAGGAAGATTTGAGCAAATTACTATTTTTTTGAGCACCCCTAAATATTTCAGTATGCGCCCACATTTTTTAACTTGGCGTAGAGGCCTGCCTACACCAGGTTTCAAGACTGGTAAAGTTTTATAAATACCTATGCTTAATATTAAATTTTGATTTTGACTGTGCGTTTGTTACATTTTTGTTGTTGTGCTTGTTTTATTTTTGATATCTTACGTATTGGACACTATTATATTAAATCCTGCTATAATTGTTGGTGGATCACAGAGCCCGTTGACGGAGCTAGCGTTTGGTGTATTGGCCACCAGTGCGCTAGATAAACAGAACAGCAATACTCACAAATGTGCTTGTGATTTGTTTTTTGACACGGCCACAGCTCATAATAAAGGCAGCCGAGAAAGCTGCCACCTACTGATGACATCACACTAGCTAACATGTACAGAAATGTAGCACTGCTTCAATAGTTGTTTGACACTAAAACAGTGCATGAAAATGCACCACTAGTAATATTTAATAGAAACCAGTGTTACATGTTTGTTTTGAGGTTTTTTGACCAAGAACATTTGATATACAGATATGGTCAAAATATATGTAGTAGTGAACTTTAACCAAATTAAAAGATGGCCTTCATATCATTTTGCAGCAGTTGTGCTCTGATTTCATATGAAGTGTTTTTGTACCAGTCCAGCATCATCTTTTTTTGTGTTTACTAATTTATAATTTACAAAGCCTGGTGAAGTAACAGAATTTATAACATTTTACATGAGTAAAATGTTAGATGCTGTGAATGGTATTCAGTGGCAGCATGCCAGCTTCCCAATCTCATCTTAACTGGTTCAGGGGGCAATTTTACATAAAGATTTGAACCCGCAGCCTGGACTGCACTTTGTAGATGCTCTTTAAATGCAGTTTTTTGCTCAGTGTTTGGACTGTTGCTATTCGCTTGTCAACTTCTGCAAAACTGGTCCTCCAGATATCACCAACAGGGGCTAATAATATGTGAGCATTGCACATAAAACGAGTTAAGCAGTAATCCCTTAAACACTTGATAAGTATGCATTGTCAGAGATAAATGCACTGACATCATCAAAATCAACGTCAGAGTTATTCAAGGATTTTACAATAGCTTGTGAAACAGTGTTGTAATTAACAGCCTGTAGGTAAATTGGATCTGCAAGGACAGCTTCAGTTCCACGTCAGGTGCAAGTTCACCATTTAGGCCTTGCAAAACAAATACAACATGTAACACACACTGATCTTGGGCATCAGTCAACTCGTCCTTGACCACCGACAAGAAAGAAGACTGTTTTACCAATTCTATAATCTTCAGCTTGTGATACTCTGCAACTTTAGGTAGGTATTCACATCTCAGCTGGGCTGATGAAGGAATCGCTCCACCACTGGCTACATGGTCTTGTCCCAATTTTTCATCAAGAGGCATATTTGCGCAAACAAATGCCTCGAGGTCAGGTCAAAATTGAATATGTTTCGTGCTTCACGGTTTTCAGTAGATTTTTGAAACACGGAAGTCACCGTTTTTTGTTTCTTTGCAAGTAAAGCAGTCTCTGTAATGCTTTGGATTTCCACCTTTCTCTTCCGGTGATTACTTTAAATGCCTGTCATGATTTTCAGTAGTGATCTACATTAACGTTGCAGGACATACAGAAGAGCTTACCTCCATCGCTGGGTAAAACTCCTGCTGGATACTGCTTTACGTGACCTGCTGCAGACTCATTTTTTGCCTTTTTACAGTCACATGACAATCACTGCAAATAACTATGTGCAAGGCGAATAGTACACACAGGCACATAACAGTAGAGCTGCACAGTTAGCTAATGTGATTTGTTTGTATGAATAAAAATAATTATGAACTATTTTTTTATTTAAGAATATTGAAGAAAAAAAGGCAGTATTCGGCTAATTTCATGATTTCCACGCAGTCCGTGAAATCATGATTTACACAGGCGTTAGTTTTGTGTGAAAAGCCTGATTCCTAGCAAATTGCTGCCTCTTGACATTGCATCCATTTTGAAATCATGTACCAAGATACACTAACTAAAGAAAGTAAGTATTAAATAAACACAGATTGAGGCTTATCGCGCCAGACAATTAAATCTGGCACCTAGCTACAATACTACACAGGAAAACAAGCGCTTTTCAGAACAGAAAGATCTTTGCACATCGGCAACCTTTCGAAAGTCAGCGACGCAGTTATTGAAGAAAATGGAAATCGGCAGAAACCAGCTGGTGATCTGAGCTGAGAGTGTTAACAGTTCACTTGGCAGCATTATATTCAAAGAACAAAACAAAACCAATAATAATAATAATAATAAAAAATTAATAATACGCAGCTTACATTTAGGCTCGTGTCAGGCTGTGCTGTGTGTTCAGGTTTAGACTTGTGTAGGGCTGAGCTGTGTTTATAGATTTATAGTTTTAGACTCGTGTAAGGCTGTGTTGTGTTTTCGGGTTTGCACAGCTGCTCTATAAACTCACTGTTGTCTTTCACAGAGGATCGGCAGAAAATATTTAAGGTGGTACTCAACAGTATTAGATAGATGCTGGTAGGCAATGTTATATATGAAAATTAATGCAATACATCCTTTTCTTCGAGTTTGTTAGAAACCAGCGGCGTGCTTTAAAAATACCTGCATTGTACATTTTGTATAATTTATTTTAAGAACAAGAGCGATGTTGACAAAGCATAGCATGCTATCTCGTTGTAAACTGGCCCAATTACTGCCTGTTTTTTTTTTCTCATTATTTTTTTTCAGAACACTCTAGGGAACATTATAAAGTACTTCAGAAACCATACAAACTTTTCACTTTTTTTCCCACACAATATTTCTTTTTCTTTTTTTTTTTTAGTTAAGTAATTTTTATTATGTATTCTACTTAGAGATACATGTATAATAGCGTGTTATTTTATGACGTGAAGGACCTTACAATACTTCCTGAAAGTTTTGTTAAAAAACATTGACATTCACTGATATCATAATACAAGTTTATTCTCAGGGTCTTTATAAGCAATAATGAACACTAATCTCGATTTATTTTCTCAAAATAAATTAAATAGTTATTGATTCCACTATCATTAATAAGGAAAAAAACATATCTAATACATTTAGGTCATGTAATAGTATATGCTTATATCTACTCATTTCTTGGTATTTATAACATGACAGAATAAATGTTCCAATATAATTATAAGTCAAATACATCAGATTTGCAGTGTTTCCCCTTTTTATTCGCTCTAAACAAGTTCCAGTGATGTTTTGTCTCTGCCAGGATGCAGTAAAAAGTCTCCGCATTTTAGACAAATGCCCGTTAGTGACGGAGAAAGAAAAAAAAAAAAAAAAAAAAAAAAAACCTAATCAGAGAGTGAACATCAGTCCCTCCCCTATCCATTGATATGTTTCAGTTCTGTACTGCAAAGTATGGTTTGATTATAATCCTGTTATACGTATTCACAGGCATAAACAAATGTCAGTCGCCATCAAGAGGGCGGGTTTTTGTAAAAGTAGTTGGAAGCTCTGGTTCGGAGACAGGCGAAGAAATGTGCCCAGCAACAGCTCACATGTGCCCTGGGCACCCCACGCTCGTATTCCTTATTGACTATAACACTGTGCAATAAATGTGCCTGCCCTTCAGTTAGAGGAGACAGTTATCCTCCTGTGTACGTAATGTTAAAATATATTGAAACTAGTATGTCCATAACATATAAATCCCCAGTGAAAGCTGTAAACACAAAATTAGAGAAATCAGTACCATAAAAATGTCTCTATAGTCTTCATTTAGACTTTAAATCAGAGGCCATAACTTAAGTAGGTCACCCTCAGATTCAGACCCCCTCAAACACTTCTGCCAAGGAATGTTCAAGACAAGATTCCTCATGACTGGATGAGAGCTTCTCTAGGTATGAGTAAATGTAACTGTGACGTGTGTGTGTGTGTATAATTTATATATATATATATATATATATATATATATATATATATATATATATATATATATATATATATATGTATGTATATATGTATGTACGTACGTACGTACGTACGTACATACGTACATACATACATACATATATATATATATATATATATATATATATATATATATATATATATATATATATATATATATATATATAGAGAGAGAGAGAGAGAGAGAGAGAGATTTGATACAGATGCAAGACTCTGTCAAATCATTCTTGGCAAGATTGTTTTATTAGATTTACTGCATGTCCTTAAATGCTACCATTAGGTAGGTACAGAATATGCTCTGTGAACTGGAACTATGACTTGCAGCATTGTTATGCAAAGCCACAAATTCCAAACAGGAAGTGATAAATAAACCTGGCTTTGGACAGTCAGAACGCATTCAAATGGCTTCGAAACAATCAAGGCTTGTTACTGACTTTTTTTTTTTTTTTTTTTTACAAGGTGAGGCAAAGTAATACTGTTGATTAGAAAGAAGTAGATATCAGCCTAATAAGGAATATAGATAGACTAACTTACTATACATAAATACGCCTTAAACATATAGGGTCTTCTGCGCTGTCGCCACAGCTGGCTCCCAAGACCCAAACACTGTGCTTTGTGAATAGGCCAATACACAGCTGAAATTGGGTGTATAAATGGTCGTTTGTGAAGTGAAACAAGCTGATTAACTAAGACTTTCTACTCCTGCAAATAGCATGCAGAATGGAGGCGGCAGAATAAAATGAATTGCTCTGCATTTTAAATTTTAAGTAGTGCTCTTATAATGCAAACACAAATTTAATCACTGCAATTATAATTAATTTTATTTGACAAGTTTAGTGAGGGTGAAGTCTTTGTTTTATGAAACAGTGGAAACGGTAAAGTGATCATCACTGTCATTTTAGTAATGTATAGGTAGAAAAATAGCTTAGCTTATTTTGGCATTATCATTTTTAAAGTCACAGCAAACATAACTCAAAACAGGAATGCGCCAGAAGCTGATCAAAAGGGAGTTTATTGATGTTTGTTCATTTCATCATTACAGTGCATTTGCTAGAAGCTGCAAAATATAATTTGCTAACATGTGTCATAAAACTCTACCGCATGTCAAAAATGTTAGCTATGTTTTTATCTTCTTTGGATTCTGTGTTAATCCATATTTTATGTGCATGTAACATGACAGCTGTGAAAATCCTGTGTTTTGAATTGCATGCATGAGCGGTGGAAAGACCTGGATGAATACAGACTTCATTGCCAGCATATCAGTTTCCCTAACAGGATCAATGTGACGCTTCACATGCAGAGGAAAGCACATGACGTATAAAGTTTCAGAGTCACACTGCAAAAAAGCGCCAATGCAGACAGATACGGGTTCTGCATGAAAGCAATACAAAGTATTTACAGTTTATTATAGTAGCCCGTCGTTGTCTTTTGACTTTTAACAATCAAAAGACCATGAAGGGCCAAATGGCCTCCTCTTGCTAGTAAAACGTCTTCTGTTCTTATTTAAGGTGCACTTGGATGTTCTTTTAACGGAGACATTTGGCTTAAACGCCGAAACAGAATTATGTTCTACTAGCACGTAAGAGGAAGGCATCCTGCATTTGTAGTCCATTTGTTTTAGAAATGTAGCATTAAATGTAGCATTTTTCACTACTGAATTCTTTGCCAGAAATAAGTTTTTTTTTTTTTTTTTTAAATCAGCTGAACTAATTCTATTGAATTATTTTGGAAATGGTGATTTTTCCAAATACCTAACATAATAAAATTGTAAAATTAACACATAGTTTACATTTAAGGAATACAACGTTTGTGTGTATTACCTAATGTAACACATTACTGTGTTTAAAAATAAATGTTTTAAAGTGTGCATGAATCAATCAGGCTAGTCTACTTTAGCATTATACTGTTCTTACTTGTTTACTTTCTAAAAGATCTGAATCAAGGCTCAAAGTCAACGTATATTTGGTAGCATTTTTCTGATACCTTATGCTGCAGTTTATATGACCAACCCTGAGTGAACATGTACACAATTACCGGTATTAGTGTTTTGTTTTTTTAACACACACATTGTTAATATCTTTCATAATGCAGGAAACCATTCCTAATAGGGCTTCTCAACTGTAGATGACTGAGGTTTGAAGCACCCCATGTAGGCACACACTGCAAATATTACTGTCTGGACAGTGTCGTACACATGTCTACAGTACAGAACACAGACACAATTTAAAGGTATGAAGTTTATTTTATAGACTAAAAGTAAAATTACATAACTATTAAAAACATTACAACTTTATAATAGACAACAACCTTACAGGATATTATGTTTATTCCGTGTCTATACAATGTTAATTTAATCTGTCATGGAGAGTTTTGGCCCCGGTTTTGTTATAATGTTAACCCTGGTTTCACCTACGCTAAAAATGAACACATAATAGGTAGATAATTATTATGTTAACAAAATTGTTATTACAAAAAAAAAGGAGCAAACAGCTAGCTGTAACATTACCACGATCCAAGTAACGTCTTCCTTGTTTCACCAGTACGAATAACAGATTAAATATAAGCTTGAGGTGCATTCATTTACCTATGTTTTCTTTTTATAACAGATTACCATTACCTTGCGTATTTCTGTTTAACTAGTGAAAAGTGTGCTTTAACAAACAAGCTATGACTTACACACATAGCTAACTAATGTCACGGTCTAAAAACTAACCCACCGTGTTTTTGTTTTTTTTCTTGGTTGATATCCCTTACTGTGTTATTACTGTCTTCAAAATTGTACAGCATTTAAAAATGCAGTGGAAAGGCAGGGTGCGAGCATACATATCAGTACAACACGTTTTAAATGTAGCAGTACCGTGCTGGAATTAGCTTTCATTTTCAAAACAGCTTGGTTGTGATTGTAACCTTGTAATTTATATGGTCATACAATGCAGGATTCAACAATAATGTGGCACACGTTACTTTTTTAAATCGCTTTATAGGTGTGTATGATTTGTTAGTTACCAAAATCTCAGTCAAGAGGGTTAATTTGTACACTTAATTTGCACCGATGAAACTATTTGGTTAACCGTACTAATGGCATATCAAATGCTTAGATGACAGATATGGTTGCATTCTTGTACAACTTAAAGATAAAACAAAATACAGTTTGACAAGGAATTGCCTTAGTTTCATTACTTAGTTAAGCACAAGGTGGTTTCAATAAATACTGATTTAAATATGTCTACTATGTGACAGTTTGGGATATTCAGTCTATTTAAAACAATAGGTAGGTGTTTATTTTTTTAATTTTATATATAATTATTAGCCGAATAAAACACTACCGAAGAAGACCATTTTGCTGCCTAAAAAAAGTTACCTTCTAGTGCTGGTTGAACAGTACAGATTCACTGAGATTCTATGTTCTAGTTGACTTTAAGAACATAAGAAATGTTACAAACAAGAGGAGGTCCATTTGGCCCATCTTGCTCATTTGGTTGTTTATTGACCCAAGCAAGAATCTCATCAAACCATTTCTTGAACTGTGTAAATCAGCTTCCGCAACAGTGTTTCATTTTTTCATTCCTTGCTCACATTCTTAGGGCACTTCTAAGATACCCCTGTACGTAAAACACCTGGCCTTGTTAGAAAAAGTCTGCTTCAAGGAAAGTATTTCTGTGTTATTTTGTTATATATAAGAATTAAGAAATTCCTTATAATTGGAGTATTTAAAGCTGGCCGAAACACCAGGAGTTTTTATATGTAAAAATAAAGAAAATAGTGTCTTTTATACAAAGTGTTGCTCTTTCTTACCAGTTTTATTTGAATGTTATAGTCAAACAAGTTCCAGTGTATTCAAAGGTCACTGCCATCGACAATACAATCCAAATAAAACTGGTTTGAAAGCGCAACGCTTAGTGGAAAAGACACCATGCATTATATATCCAGATGGAGGATGATGTGGATAATCCCCACCCCCACTCCCCGCAGGCAAACAGGATTTATTTACATATCAATACACTGAACAGCTCACATGACACAACCAGCAATGGTGCACATACAACACGGTGTATGAAAACTTTGGTAGGATCTACAATCTCTGAACTAATCTTCTCTGTTCAATAATAAACTTGCTGAAGAGACTGATCAATGTGGATAAACGGTTACGACAGGCAGAGATACATGACAGGTTGCTGTGTGTAATATATATGCAAGCACTCCACCATGCTGTAGCATTATTAACTGTGTGTTAGCCTCTTATGCATTTTGTACTTGCAAAAAAAGGAATTTGACAGCCATTTAACATGTAATGGCCAAAGTATCTTGAATACTTTGAATACAGAATATTCCGTATTGATACTCCCTAAATGAGGTATTGGCATCACAGAACACTATTTCAGACAGTGCATGATTGACATTGGTGGTTGAGTTGAGGGTTGTGTCCAGTTCATGGGGCTGTGGTTTGCAAAGAGTCTCGCAGCTGGCCAATCACATTATAAGTCAAATGCATATTCATGAGCAAGTCAAACCCCAGCCAAACAGCGACTGGTCAGCTGAAAGGCTGCAATCCTCTAAACTACTATTAGGCAGCTAAACTCTACCAGTCATGTCAACCCGTTTAAACTCAATGTATTGTTTAATATGATTTTATAATTAATATCACACAACACTGATAAGCATCTCGTTATTTGGATAACGACATCACTGTTAAAATTCACGTTTGATAGACAAGGATTTAAAACTAATACGTAGGGTCTACAACAAATATTCTGGCATTGCTAAGTTTGTTATTGTCTTTTATATTGAATTTGAA
This sequence comes from Polyodon spathula, assembly GCF_017654505.1. Classification (NCBI taxonomy): domain Eukaryota; kingdom Metazoa; phylum Chordata; class Actinopteri; order Acipenseriformes; family Polyodontidae; genus Polyodon; species Polyodon spathula. The sequence goes on along the minus strand of NC_054561.1, from coordinate 5,066,228 downwards.
TGTTGCAAAGAAAAAGCTACTCATCTGCACTGTGCAAAACACACGTCCTGCAAATTTAGACCCTCAGGTACTCAATTCTAGAATAGTATATTATTCAGGAAAAAAAAACTTAACTAAACTTTTGTATTTTAATAAGCAACACACAATAATGTCCTCATATGCATGTTCTTTCGTTATAAAAACTTTAGGGGGAGAGGGGGTGGCATGTGCAAGGGCAACTGCGTCGGTGATTTTTCCTGGCTGGCTACGGCCCTGATTACATATGCATCCGCACTGCAAAGGGCGAACTCAATGCCATTTGCTTAAAACAGCCGATGTCCCTCCATTTGTCAATAACAACACGTCCAACCAAGGGCTCCTGCCACCAACCGACCCGGCGAGAATGGGTGTGCGTGGAAACCGGAATGTCTGCTTCAAATAATTGCGTACACATCAAAACACATTATTGGGCGGGGGGGCTCCAGTAAGTTAGTAAACAGAGACGGGGAGTCGAAAGTTACCTTATTGTATTTGTAAAAACGTAAGACGTGTATTACAGTAAAAGAAAAGGATGCAGATAAACAGCTTGCCGTGCAACAATTCTCTACCTAGATAGTACATTCACGTCTCCTTGTTTTGTAGTGCGTAACAAAGTAAAAAACGGCTTACTCTGTATCTCACACAGCAGCCAGCAGTTAAGAGTTGTGCTGTTGAAATTGCGTAACGCTAAGACAAAGTCATATGGTAAACACACAAACACTATACCATGAAGAAAGTGTGTAGTATAATTCTCATTGTTTCGATGTCTGCAGCACACAGGACAGTGGTATATCGCACTGTTCAATGTACTTCACCGCAAAATTTCAAGGAAGCTACTGATGTTGGCACCGCTTGAACACTGCTTTAAATCACAAAGCAACGACAAGTATGCCAAAATACGTATGTATAGCTCGAAATCGCGTCAGACACACTTTATGGACGCCGTACATACTGAATGAGCCTCCTTCATATAAAATACTCTCGAACAACCGACTGCATATTTAAGTGTAGAGTTAAATGATATTTTGCTTTGCGTTCGTACTGATGGTCTGCCCCTTCTCGGGGGCGTGTATAACATTCTTTTCTGTTATTTAGCAAGGTTTTACCTGGAAATCACGGTCTTCGTTGAATCGAGAGAACCTGTCAGCCATTTTCCTGCCGCAGCTCCTTCTTGTCTCTCTGCTCGGCCAGTCCCTGCCGCCGAGGAAACGCCCACTCGACGCAGAGACCGCCCGTCAAGACCAATCAGAGAACGAGTATTCTAGTGATTGATTGAAATGTTGTCCATTAACCTTTTCTTTCCAAACACAGAGCCCAGTGAAAAACCAAAACACTGTCCGAGATGCAACCAATAGAAAAGAAATGTTGTGTGATTGACACAATGTATTACCAGCAGAAGCGCAGTTAACAACAACGCACACATTTTAATATCAATTGAGTGTGTGTGTGGTGTGAGTGTGTACAGTATTTATATACAGTAGTGGGGCTATAGTGACTTGACGTCTCATTTACAGACCAATTCTGATGAAGAGAGTAGCACACAATAAAACTGAACAGCGGCAGATATCAAGACAACGTTACTTTTAATCTGTAACATTTAAATGTAACATTTTCATACGTGTATTTATTATAAATTATAATTAATCCAGAGATCACCGATTTACGACGTTCACAGTAATGCACATGCAAAGTGAAAGCATGGTAAAGCGTAGGCAAACACTGTAAAGCCCAGAGAGGTACAGAAATGCATATTAAACATATGGTAAGCTATTGTAAACTATGGTATCTCTAAACAATTTGAAGATATCTAAAACACATTTAGAGATGTCTCAATGATTTCCAGATATCTTCAATTAACCTAAAATGCATTTTCAGGTATTTTTAAATCATTTTAAGATATCTCTAAATCATATAGAGATATCTCAAAATAACTCCCTGTTCATTTAAAGATATCTCAAAATCATTTATAGATATCTCAAAATAACTTCTTTTTCATTTAGAGATATCTTTAAATCATTTTAAGATCTCTTGAAATAACCTCCTGTTAAAGTAGTCAATGTTTTCAAAAGACTTCCTGTCTACTTAGAGATATCTTCAAATGAACAGGAAGTTATTTAGAGCTATCTCTAAATGGTTTAGAGCAGTGGTGCACAGCTCGGTCATGGAGGGCTGGTGTCCCTCCTGGTTTTTGTTCTAACCATACCCTAAATTAGTTAATTGGACCAATTAAGCTTCTAATTAGGTCCAATAAAGTACTTTTGGGTGCAGTTAGAATAAAAACCTGCAGGGACACCAGCCCTCCAGGACCGAGCTGTGCACCACTGGTTTAGAGATATCTCCAAATGAACAGGAAATTATTTCGAGACATCTTCAAATGATTTAGAGAAATATTTAAATGAACGGGAAGTAATTTAGAGATACTGTATCTTCAAATGATTTAGAGATATCTTTAAAACCCTCATTTTAACATATCTCGAAATGACAGTCTGGCATACCATCCTAGCAAAATCCACATGGTTTCCATATTATTTAAAGATATCTGTAAATCAATCTGAGATATATTTATTTCATTTGTAGATATCTCTAATTGATTTACAGATATCTTAAAATTAATTTTAGATATCTTAAAAACTGCACAATTAAAGATATCTGTAATTCAGTTTGAGATATCTTGAAATGCTGAAAAAGAAATGGAAGAAAGCCAATCTCCCTGCTGCCTTGGATCTCTATCGTTCGCTCCTCTTCCACTCTCTCATTCAGTCTTAAAATAAGAATCCCTGTAAACTTTTCTCTATCCCCTTTCCTCCTTAGCCCTCCCTTTCTTCCACCTTCCTCTATCTCGGCTGATGACTTTGCCTCCTTCTCCTCCAAAATCACAGACATCCGCAAACTCTTCACTACCTCGCCTCCTTCCCCACCCCCCTGTCCTCTATTCACCCACTCCCCATCACCCTCTGCAACCCTTACTATTCTACCTTTCTCCTCCTTCTCGCCCCCTCTCAGAACCCGATCTTTGCACCCTGTTCCAGAGCAATAAACCCATCATGTGTGCTCTGGACCCTCTCCCGACTCACCTCTTCCAGGCTACTGCCCCTGCTCTACTCCCTTTCATTTTCTGTCTTTATAACACCTCTCTGCTCTCTGGTTTTCCGATCTGCCTTCGAACAGGCCTGCATCACCCCCATCTTAAAAACAACCCTCCCTTGATCCCTCATCGGCTTTTCTGTCAATACATTCTTTGACCCCCTGGCACACTCCACTAACTTTACTCTCTGCCTGTGCCGCCTCCTTTTCCTCTGTTCTAATTCTCCTCAACCTCTCAGCAGCCTTTGACACGGTCAACCACTTTGTTCTCCTGTCCTCCCTCGCTGACCTGGGACTCTCCGGCACTCCTCTTGTCTGGTTATCCTCCTACCTCGCTGATCGCACATACTGCGTGTCCTGCCGTGGATCACCCTCTGCCTCTTGTTCTATTTTGACAGATGTCCCCCAAGGCTCAGTCCTGGGACCCCTCCTGTTTTCTTGCTACACCCACTTCCTGGGTCCCCTTGTCTCCTCCCATCGCTTCTCGTATCATCTCTATGCTGATGATTCCCTGATCTTCCTCTCCTTTCCCCCCTCTGACCCAGATGTTTCCTCCCATATCTCGACCTACCTCTCGACCATCTCCTCCTGGATGCACTCGCATCATCTCAAACTCATCTTCTCTGAGTCAAATCTCCTTTTCTTCCCCACACTTCTTCCCCCACCGCTGATCTCTCTATCTCTCTTGAACCCGCCACCTTCTCCCTCGACACGACAGACCAGACACAGCAAACAATAATAAAAAAAAGCTGCCCGCATTATCATTGAGATGAACTGCACCACTGCTAACCATAAAATCGCCCATCAGCCACTACTTTCTGCCATCTTGGAATCCACGGCAACAACTGACCTGCTCCCTTGCAATATTTATAAGTGATGTCACATAAGAATAAACACGCTCATTAACACTTACACACGAAATGCGGGATTCCATGCAAAATGGATGCGTAGCTTTTCCTGTGTGTTTCGTCATTTACACGAGTAAAGAGATTTAACCTATACCTCTATTTTTTTCGGCCACAAACCTGATTATAAGAGTAATTCTCCCAAACGTTCAAGAAAACCCCATGATAGACAGCTCTCTATCTATCTATCTATCTATTTGTCTATCTATCTATCTCTCTATCTATCTATCTATCTACACTGTATATAGATGTGTTCTATTTTATAGGTTTCCTTATTCTAGAATCGCAATGGTAACCTGCAGTTAGGGAAGCAGAATGTGTTTTCAGACAGTCAGGAATAAAGCTTAGACACTTCCTCAAAATCTACCTAAAAATAACCACAAAAAAGACAATACGATTAATATACCTGGATATTTGTGAACCCCAACACACTTAATCTGATGCAGTTCCAGTTTGCAGTTTTCATTTTTTAGTTTACTCGTAATAGATTCCGTGATTAGCTGGACCAGGGCAGTTAGCTCACTGAAACATGAAGAAATACCTAGTTGCCATGGTAATAAACAAATGAGTGAGATTTTAAATAATACACTGAAAAAAAGCATTGTGAATATGATCATTTTATTGCATCTGAAAATAACACTGGCTCTAAACTCGCAAGCAGTGCACACACACACACACAAAGAGTCCTGCTAGTTGCGCAATAACACAGAAAAAGTATTTGTACACAATCAAGAGTTTATACCATTAGAGCCAAATGCAATCCAAAATGTCTATTGCAGGCTAGGAGTTAATGATAAACATTTGGTGAAGACTGGTGCGAAATGATGGCATTCATCGTGTTCACCATGTGGAGAGAGATGGCAAACACAATCAGTGCTTAAGGGTCCCCGTTTTGGAATGAAATACAACATAAAGTGAGTACTAGGTGCCAGTAGAAATTGCAGAAACTAAAGTTTTAGATTGTGAATGGCTACCCCTGGTGGCTGATTGTGGAATAGACTGTACAGAAAACAAGTGTACCAGCCAATACTTCCATGCAATTAATCTATTCTACAACTTGTAATGGCAAAGTTGCCAGCATTCAATATGGTGTCATCTTCAATTGCAGCTGCTTTTATAATTCATGTCCACCGTATTGAGGAAAGTGGTGTGAAACAATTACACTTTTTAAATGCCAACCTGTTGAATTGTTTGCAATATTGATCATATAAAACACCCTTCTTCATTCTGTATGAGTCCGTCCAAAAGACAGCAGGTAATGTAAAATAATTACTGTTCTATTGTGATACAAGACCAAAAGCCCGGCATAGCTTTTTAGTTCCAATGGCTCTTTAAAGAAGAATACGTCTTTATATTTGGTATGAATACATATTCAATCTCATTAAATGTTTGCCTTTAAACAAAATAGTCCAAAATGTCTAATGATATTGTATTAGTGTTCTATGGAGGAGCACTAGAACCGCGCGAGAAGAAATATGAAAATGCAAAATGTCATCTTTAAAAGTCAAGGTTTCAAGGTTTAAAGAAAGATGGTCTTTCAGGGCTCCCCAGTTCAGTCCTACCCCACGGCAAATATTTTATTAAGCGACAAGGCACTGCTAATTTATGGGGACCAAAGCTAAATAGATAGGGACGGGCATTTTATTTTAAATAATGGTTTCAAAAAACAAAATTTTGACAAAAAATGAATAGAAAAAAAACAATTTGATTTATATTTTACTATTTTTGTGAGTTTTGTCCAGTTGTTCGATTTAGATTTTGGTGTCTGATCAAGTTTATATCAGAGCTTTGGTTTCTCACACTCTCCATGTGATTAGGGTTACCAGATTTGCAAAGTGAAAAACTGTGACTTCTTTTTTTTTTTTTCCTCAAGTCACTGACACCGTACCAACTCTGAAGTCGTTAAAATAACAGAATATGATAACACGATAATAGTTTAAAAATTAAACCTAGGGTGAATTTATTGCAGATGATAACAACTTTATATTGTCATCTCAAAAATGTTAAATGTACAAAAAGCCAGATTTAAAAAAGGGATCAGCAGTTAGTATTACCAGTTGATAAACACATAATCAGAATGATTAAACAAATAATTCATGAGATTGTTTATTTTATTTTGGAATGGCGCTAACACAACCTAATATATTAGGCCTACTCTATGATCTTGCTGAGCACATGATGCAGTTTTGTACTTACAAAAAAAAAGGTGATACAATTGCAAAATAATTTTACTGTTTTTTTACGGTTGTTTTTGCTCTACTTGTGCTTTTTTTTTGCTCCTAAGAATATAAACCAAACTATGTTTGCTTCCGAGTAGTGTTACCTTAGTTATAGCTACCTATAGTTCGTTTTGATAGTGAAGCATTGTATGGTTGTTTTTCCGTTTGATATTTTTCCTTTTTAAAAACAATTAGGAGCACCTCATTCTATTAAGTAATAAAGAGGAATAGTTGTACGCTTCTGTCTTAAAAGGTATTAATGCCAGATCAGGCCACTAAGATTTTAGTACCTTATTTTGAAAATTGACAGGTTTGACAGGTATGCTGACCCCCCTTCGCGTTCAAGAGTGACAGCTACTGTTTCAGATGTAGAAATAAAGACTTCTACAAGCTGTTAGTGTATGGAAGCTATGTTCAACAAACAATCAAAAACAGGTTCAAACCCAGGACGTAACAGTGTGGTATAACAATGAGCCACAAGGTTCCTAAAACTTGCAGTCTAACATCCATAACATCTCTATTTTCTTTTAATAAACAAAACCCTGCAACTTGAATTACACCCCTGGGAGACTCTGTGTTGCAAAAATGAGACAACATTTTGGGAAAACATGACCTTTACAATGAGTAGCTAAACACAACATATTCCATCTCCTGAGACACATTGCTGTAGGTGTGCAACATCTGAGTGTTGACAGCTAGATAGAAGTAGTACTATCTTCTGAATCAAAACAACATGGCGGCACCATTGTGAAAAGTTCTGTCTCCCTTTGAATTTGAATTTCTCAACATTTCAGATTAGACTTGGAACTAACTAGATCTGTTGTGAGTGATTATCGTTATCAGTGCATTATCAGACATGTATTTATTATTTCTATGGCTGGGCAGTCACTGTTCCTAGAATCCTTTTTTTCTTTTGTTTTTGTTTTTTCAGTTTCCTTTCTCGCTCTCCCGTTCTTCTTCTCTATACTCCCCACCCGGAGTGCAGGGTTTTATGCAGGTGACCATCTCCCGATTAGCAACAAATTAATCACTTAATTAATTCGGGAGATGGCCACCTTCTGCACAACGTTTTTAATCATTCCTGGCAGAGGATGAGCTTCCAACCTTGCCTCTGCCAGAACACACACAAACAAAAACAAAACAATAACAAAACAAACACATGGCTGCACCGTCATATATACACATAAATACAATAAATCATAATACAAACAAATACGACACTGGTGCGGAGGGGGAGACCCCGTTCTAAAAATAAATATAGAAATGTGCAGGGCTCCTCGTTGTTACACGCCACCAGATGTTACCTTTACTGGCGTTGACATTGTTGCCCCTCCAAGTGGTCAGCTGGACACACCTCTGTAGTATTTTCGTCGATTTGTGTCAACACAGATGTTGGAGGTTCTGGTACAAAATACAAATGAATATAGCATCCAGAAATGTGGTACAACTGTCAGCATAACTCTCAAAGAGATCGAGCAACTTGTCAGCATATACTTGAAGATGGGCATTATTCAAATGCCAGGCAACCATCTCTATTGGGAGACAGACAACCGATATGCTCCAGTGATAAATGTCATGCATTGTAATCATTTTCAGCTGTTGCTCACAGTCTTACATTTTGTCACAACCTGGCTGTGTCAGATGACTGCTCTTGCGTGGTTCTCCTCCTACCTCTCCGATCACACGTACCGGGTGTCCTGGTTTGGCTCACCATCTGGCTCAGTTCTGGGACCCCTCCTGTTTTCTCACTACACCCGCTCACTGGGTCTCCTCATCTCCTCCCATGGCTTGTATCATTTCTATGCTAACGATGCCTAGATCTTCCTCTTCTTTCCCCCCAATGACCCCGACATGTGGTCCCATATCTCTACCTGTCTCTCAGCCATCTTCTCCTGGATGCACTTGCATCTTCTTAAACTCAACCTCTCCAAATCAGACCTCCCGCCTCTCTCCTTCCTCCTCTATCAAGAACCTTGGTGTCAGTCTCGACACCGCCCTCTTCTACTCTCAGCACATCTCTACTCTAGCATGCGCCTGTTGCTTCTTCTTCAGCAACATTTGTAGAATTCACCCCTTTCTCACTAACTATTCCATGCAGCTCCTAGTTCAGGCCATGGTACTGTCTCACCTTGACTACTGCAACTCCTTCCTGGCCGGCCTCCCTGTCTCTGCTATCCGTCCGCTCCAGCTCCTCCAAATCTCTGCTGCCAGCCTCGTCTTTTCTCTTCCTCGTTTTTTCCATGCTCCCTCCACTGGGTCCACTCATATCCAATTCAAAACTCTTATACTTGCCTATCGCTGTCTTGACCTTTCTGCTCCCTTTATCTCCAGACCTCCGCTGCTGAACAATTTATCCACTTACTTGATAGTATTAGCTACAGTTAATTTCTCGAGTCATAAAATGTTTAATTTTTGATATGTTGAATACCTATCAGTTTTCAACAAAGAAGTCAATCTTCTTTGGCAATGAACACTGCAGCTTCTCTCTCTGGATCTGAAGTTCCAATGAAAGAAGATGGTACTTTGCTTGAAGTACGCATTGTATTGTGTTGACTTGCAATAAACAAATAATTCTTTTCAAATGGAGATCAGCTTGTTGATTTCCAATAGTCTTGCAACATTATCTTCAACTTGTCAGAAGGTTTCCGACTGAAAACAGTAGCGTTGGCCAGACATAACTCAGAGAATACATTGCGACTGAAAAGTTATGTAGTTTGTAGAAGGACCCAGCAGGGAGTCACAACAACCGTTCATGAAGGCCATGAGTGAGCAGTTACAGGTTTTAAAACAAGATGCAATACTGCAACAGTGACAGTCAGACTTAAATAATGATAAACAATGGGAAAAGCATAACACTGAAGCTAAGTTTGAAATAGATGATGAAGTTATGATTAAAAACGTCACAAAAAGCTCAACTTTTGGACCACGATGGATGGGCCCATATACAGTGATTGAAGTAATGGGATCATGCATTGGAAAAAGCAGGAAAGGACAATATGTGAAGCTAGAAATAACACCCAAAATCCACAACAGACTCAAGACATGGCAACACAGCAGCAACAAAGAACCAGGATCACGGGAACCCACTGTCTGGCGGGTCCCTCGAAATGAGCTGGGTAAACAAGTACAGGTAGAAAGCTGTAACAATAACATGTCATATTTTCTATTATACAAATCCTTTGTACTATGATAATGCAACAATGGCTTAATAAAACTAATTTGGCATCAACACATATCCAATATAATCTAACAAACGTCTTCCCCGAGAGTGGGAATATGGTTATAGAAGAAATTACCAAGACTCGGTTTATTTCTCCACATTTATTTTGTAGTTTTATTAATAATGTTTATTTTCTCTTTTACTTTTGCTTTTTGTTTTGTACTTATTTTCCAGCCCCTGTGCATGCTGAAAGAACTGTACCATTGCTGGTAAACACTGGGACTGCATCAAAGTTACCATTGTTGTCATTCAAGCCATGGCATAGAAGCACCCCCTTGTGTATTTAATAAATCATTGCGCCAAAATGGCATCTCAGAGAAACTTATTGTTTCCTGCTTGTTCTGTGAATCACCCACACCCTTTCACAGAGACCAGAAAAATATTATTATTTATGAATTTAAAAACCTGACAAGTTCTGGAGCATTTGGTCTCCTTTAATATTGAGAGCGGGGGCAGGGGGGGTGGGGGGTGTCCATCTTGGAATGAGCATGATAATTACATCATTGCTAGCAAAATTGTCAGCAATATAGTTCAGTATGCACCAGTATGCACCAGGATGCATCATTCTCCACTGGCTTTTACCATGGCAATGGAAGTAATTATTAAGGCATCCAAATTGGTAGTGACTACAACCGTAGCCTGCACTAATCTGCTATTGGGCAAATTAACCAATAACATTGAATGGACATAAATGTAATTCAAGCCCACTAAATTAAGGAGCATCTCTATAATTAAAGGTAAAGTAGTAGATAAAAGGTTCTACATTAATGGTGAGGCAATACCAACAGTGTCTGAGAAGTCAGTGAAAAATCTTGGGTGATGGTATGACGGGGATCTAAAGGACACAGTTCATGTGGGAGAAGTTATACAACAAGCAGTGGAAGGGTTGAAGAGCATAGACAGCAGCGCTTTACCAGGCAAACTGAAACTCTGGTGCTTTCAATCTGGTCTACTGCCGAGGCTTCTGTGGCCACTGACTGTGTACGAGGTTTCTTTCGCAACAGTAGAGAAGCTGAAAGCTTTAATCAGTTCATATGTCAGGAAATGGTTGGGAGTTCCACGCTGCCTCAGCAGAATGGGACTTTATGGTAAAGGAATACTGCAGCTACCAATCTCTGCTCTAACCGAGGAGTTTAAGTGCGCCAAAGTCTGACTGGAAATGACATTAGCAGATTCACGTGACAAATGCATAAAGGTTGCAGCACCTGTGTTGAAAACTGGAAGAAAATGGACGGCAAAGAAAGCTGTGGAAGATGCTAAGGCTGCCCTTTGAATCGGAGATATTATGGGGCAAGTTCAGCATGGAAGAGGGGGTACACGGCACAAGGCAACCCCAGCTCAACGGAGGAAGCTGGTAGTAAACGAAGTACAAAAGCAGGAGAGGATGAGGTGCGTAAAGGCCGTTTTCCAGACCAAGCAGGGAGAATGGATGAGATGGGAAAGTGTGGAACAATGTAAGATTGGCTGGCAAGACCTATGGACAGTGGAACAGAGCAGGATCAGTTTCCTCATCAGGTCAACATATGATGTTCTCTTATCAGTACAGAACCTAAACCTCTATGTAGAAAAGGATCCTTCGTGTTCTTTATGTTCATCAACTGCAACATTAAGGCACATTTTGACAGGACGTAAGGTGGGTCTTAGCCAAGGACGGTTTACTTGGCGCCATGACCAGGTGCTGTGATGTTTGGCCTTAACATTGGAAGACAAGCATAACATGACCAATAAGTTGACACCAGTTCCATCAAAGCATTACACACAAAAGACAATATTACTCCATCCAGGAGAGCAACCATCAAGAAAAGATGTTAAAACCAAACCTTGCCCAGGACTACTGGAAGCTGCTAGAGGCTGCAAAATGCTGGCAGATGTTGGTCAATGACTTATTTTTCCACCTGAGATTGCCACCACTAACCTTTGACCAGATATTGTCTTGTGCTCTGGATCAGCATGCCTTGTTCACCTGGTAGAGTTAACAGTGCCATGGGAGGATGCTGTGGATGAGGCTGATGATGCTGGAACGCCAGAATGGCCGTCGAGCCCTTTTGAGGTGTGATGGGCTAGTCGACGAAACACAGAGGATGGAAGGTGCCCACTTGAAGACTCCAGAGATGTACCCTACTTAGCTCAATCCAGATGGTTGTCATGCTGATGCGCTTGGGCGACCACACTGTGGTTGATCCCCGGAGCCAGCATCACAGCCGTTGTGTGTGCTGATGCGCTGGGGAGGCAAAATAAGCTGATCCCTGGAGCCAGCACTACACTTCAGCCATCAACACCAGCCAGAAGGATATTTACATCATCAGATGGAAGGAAACACAAATGGATGGATGGATCACAATAGCTTACTGTAAAGCTACGTCTTAGTTGGTGCTTATCTTGGCGAGAGCCGAGTTCAAATCCATATGAAGTTTTAACATCTACTTTCATGTAGTGGAAATCACAAGGTAGTACTGGCAGTTATTAATTCATTACTTATTTATGCCACGCAATATAAAGCATTACCAATACTTTTCACAGTTGGTCTTTTTTATTAATATGCATTGCAATAAAACGCAATACTATGATTACTCCACTAGAGGGGTTCAAAACACCACAGCGGCACTGTTCCGAATGTACTGCACCAACTATTCGTAATCAATATGTGTAAAACATTGCAAACAGCAGCAGTTCCTGGTTTCCCCAAATGGCACGTGCTGACCCAAACATATGAGTGACATAGACCCCATTCACACTTGTGATTTAGGGTCGCCTTTTGTCATATGTGAACTCTCCAAGAAAGAAAAGGCAGCCCAGGGCCGGCTTAGATTTAGGCCACCATTTTGATTTGGCCCTGGGCCTGCAATTGGAGGACCAGGGCTGGCCTTTACATATATATGAATGCAAAGCAGACTTAGGGCCGCCTTGTCATAGCACATGACCAATTTGGTTACGTAGTTCAGTCGCCACTCCCATACTCCCACGCGCGCGAAAGATAAAAAGAAAGCTGAATTATAAAAATATTAAATAAAAAATAAAAAAATCCAGCGGGTTAACGTTCAGGTTGTTTCTTTCACATAATATATTTTATTGTTTTTATTTAGTTAACCTTTATTTAGCCAGATGAGTCCGTTTAGAACAAATTCTCATTTACAATAACGACCAGTCCAAGAGGTTCGCAAAGATTTGAACCTACGGCTATAGGCTTCCACGGAAAGAAAACTATGCAACTTTAACCTAAGTTGCAATGCCTTCCAGTCTCTGGCTGCAGCGAACCGAAATGTGTAGCAACCCTAGACTGTGCCAATTTAATCAGTTCATTGGAACATAAATTATAAAATGAGAAAGCGATTTGTAGTAATTTCTATGAGCTGCAGTGCATTCATAATCAAGTTTAATCTGTCACAATGACCTTTTCTTCCTGTTATTTAGTAACTACGGTAAGCAATAAATATAAAAACTACAGGATTGTGAATAATGGTCAGCAATGCTGGCAACTTGGTATATTCAGAGTTAAAGTGAAATGTTATAGCTAACTTGAAATCTTGGACTGTTTAAGAGCTGAGAACAATTCAAAGGGTCTAATTAAGCATTTATACTTCAATTAGGGTCATTGAGAGGGCTGGGGTGGTCACACTATATTTTCACTAACCTTTTAAACACTGCAGACCTGCCCAAACCCCTCCCCCCCCCAACAGTGCGGCAATAAGCAAATCCCTCTGTATACAATTCCAATTTGTATTTCGGTTTCAGACATTGAAACTATTTCATTTGTTATCAGTCCTGTTGTAAAGTCATCTCGCCAAGGCACACCTGGATTTCATAACATTGCAGAATCCTCTTGGATTGCATCATCCATATATTTTACAGGTAATCCCAGGATAACCACTCAAGTAGCAGGTAGTTGATGCAATCCAGCTGTGGCTTATCCTAGTGGGGTACAGGTTGATAAAACAGTAGTGTTGAAAGAGCTGATTGAGATGAAGCCTTCCTATTGTCACCACGTTCATTTCCACTTTATCCATTCTGCCAAAACAAGCATGTCAGTAACATACACCCCCTACGGATGTTCATTCAAAATAGCTATCCCCATCATGATGCATTCATGACAGATATCTGCAGTGTGTACAGCGTATAGCTTAGAATAAGAAATGTTTCCAAACTTTTTGGCAACAAGAGCTGATGGCCAGAGAATTCCTAGCTATAATTTAAAATAATAATAATCAGACTGAGACAAGACAGCTTCAGCATGTTTGTGATAATTACATGTGTCATGTTTAACATCAGTTTCTTTGCATTTAAACTGCGCTTGCCTATAACCCATCAAGAGCCTTCAATGGGAGACATTGAAATCTAAAAAGCCATCTATCGCTGCACTACATTTTACGAATCAGTGATTCTCAAACTGGAGGTCATAAAAAGAATTCAGGGGCCACAAGCAGACATATTATCCATAAAGACAACACAGCAATGCAACAGTTATTTGATAGAAACTAAACATTGCATTTAAGCACTGTAAGATTTTGAATATCACAGCAAGTGTGTTTGCTCTACTGTTCATGTTCATGTTTATACAGTAGAAATGGAATTTAGATATTTCTATCATATTTTCTCTTCATTGTGGCAACTAAAAGCACAGCGCTACAGTTTCCAGGGTTGGGGGGTTAGCCAAAGGACCCCTTTAGTTTTATAGAATATAACACGTCTGTGTATGGACAGTTCCTTAACACTACTGCACACACAAATAATAAATGCAAAACTGCAAATATATCTTTAAGCACATCATTGTAAATGGGTTCTCCTAAATAGGCGGCCATGCTTCCCTCGTCTCTGCAAGTCGCCTTGGATAAATGTGTCTGCTAAGTAAAAACATACCAATAGTAAAACTGGTTTTAAATGAAGTATTGTCTGTAAGACATGGTGCTGTGAGAATTTCGCCTCCTTGTTTACATTAAACGCTGTTTGCACTAAGTAAACCGTGCGGCTACAGTAAGCCGGAGTCTGTCAACACCGTTTACAAAATGAAGTCCGGTTTAGTTTCGGTTTCTTATCTATCACATGGTTTAAATGAAGGAAAATGAGGTAATTCGATTCGAATGCACAGACATTTTGTGTGCAGTTTGTGTGTTTGGTCCGCGAAACGGGAGAATTCCCCTTCGAACCAGCTTGATATTACCAGCGAATCCAAAATAAATTGTGGTGAGTCAAATATCTCATTCACATTTTTAAAAGGGTAGTGTACTAAAGTTAGGCTTTGGTTGCGGGAAAGTAAATATTTGTTCTGGAAGACGGTAGCTGTATTGTTGAAATGGCGGAGTGTAGTGTTGAAGTGGGCCGTGGTGTGCTGCTTCCGTTTTTGAAAAGTTCTGAAGTAACAGCAGCGGTAACAACGTGCAGTTTATAATGGATTTTAATGTAACTTTAATGGGTTTTTAATGTAACTTTAGAATTGCTGCCTATGCGTATACTCATATTTAAACGGTCCGATTGTGGCATTTGTGTGTATGGCGTGCTGTACAAGTGTATTGTGGTTTGTTCTTTTTTTTTGGTATGTACTGTACAGAGCTTTGGGATACTTTTGTATAAAAAACGCTATATCAATGCATAAATAAATAAATACATACATACACACATAAATACTAGTGTGCATTCAAAAATAACACTGAAAACCAAGTCTGTATTGTTGTTTATATCTTTTTTTATTTATTTATTTTTTAGGAAGTGCATTTAGAAACTTTTTTGTTCTCATCGTGATATGCACGTGTTTCCGAAAAGACTTTAATGTTCTGTCCTCTGTCTTGGGTCTTTGGGGTATTCATTGAGGTCAAATTGGATGATTGACAATACATTATAAACAAACACAATCATCCTAAACCTTCTTAATAATACATTCTAAACAGGAAAGTGATGGACAGCAATTGGACACATAGTATAAAATAGTATCGGTTAATAGAAATTACTTGTAACTTTCTCTTTGTTAAAACTACTGGTCACCTAATATTAATTATATAATATTTATTATATAGTATTGTTATTATTATTATTATTATTATTATTATTATTATTATTATTATTATAAATCGCTTGACACCTTGGTTTTTTCCATAGCTGTGCCTCATAAGTTATTTCAGATGCCAGCTTCATATTTGCAGTACTCGGGTTATGTTCTGCAAGTGTTCATTTCCTGAAGTTTTTACAAATTGGATGACATCAAGAACACTGAATTCTGTCCACAATATGTCTCAATGAACTTTGAATCTTTGCACAGCGAAGTCATTCGCGTAAATGACTTGACTTAAGCATTTGTGCTTTTAGCAGCTACACCACTCGTTTGTGAAGCAGCCGCACTGCAGTCTGCAGGGACTGGGAAATGTATACACTAGAGGGGACCTTTTAATTTTAGCCATTTTTTATGTTTGATTTCAGGGCAAGGATTTTAACACGACAGGTCATTATTGTACAGTAGCAATTCGCATGGAGGTTTTGCATCTTTTAAGAGAGGTATTCGAGGGGGTTGGCAGCTGCCCAGTGTAATTCTATTGCTGTCACAATATTCCAGACATGTGAGGTGTGGAGCAGCTCTCTAATCTCACCAAGGCTACAGAGATAGCAGAGCAACACACAGCTTTCTAAAAATATAGCAGTGTTGGAGTGTGTGCTCAGGCAGCTTGAGAATCCAATCCCAGCATCGCATAACTGGATAAACCAAGGCTTAATGATATCTTACCCAATACCTGTTAAAAATCTATATGTATAAAATCTCATTTATACTCAATAAAGGACTTTATTCTTCAGCTCGACAATTCATTCAGGACTGAAAGGGTTAAACACATATGTTTAGCCACTCAAAGTAAGTAAGTAGCTTCAAATAAAATCTCTTCATGTTCCATACTGTTCCCTTTCATTGTTTTATGTTTGTATTACTGAAATACTGTGTTTGTGTTTTTGTTTTATATATATATAGTCTATGTTAGGGGCTGATACATGCGTTCAGAAGCTGCTCTTCAGTTCTAGTTGCATGTTGAACATGTAAGGTAGGTTAGGTCAGAAAAGGTTATGCAAGTGAACGCCAGCACCATGTAGAGACAGAAATTCAGTTCTAAACTTTCCACCTCTTCTGCAGAAATGAACAGAAAAACACAAAATAGCACAAAAGCAGTTCTTAGTCACAGCAGTTCTGCTTTCTTTAGAAGTTTGCTTGAAAAGGCAGCTGTCTTCAAGAGGGAACTCTGTGACATTTTAAAGCAGCTTTCCTGGTGCATCTCTGACTCATCTGCTGATTGCTTTGTTTTTGATAAACACCCATTTTTCATAGAGATGTCAGTTTCTGTTGTGCAAGTGAAGTACTGGTAAGTAAGTATTTAAAAAAAAAAGCATTTTTGTATTAAGATTTGTTGGAAAACATGGATTGAGAATTGATTAGGGGTTTGCTACGCATGTGGACTAGCAGAGCTATACTGGTGTTCTTTTCTGAAAAGAGACTAATATTGCAGATAGCAGACAGAGGTTGTCACACTAGACTACACACACAGACACACACACAGTAACACTCACACAATAAATTAAATTACCTTGACCATTGGTTAATGTCAGAGAAAGGGGAGGTTGTTGTTTGTCCTGTACCTGGGACCAGACTCCCTGCATATTTCAATAAACCTGGCAACTGATTGAAGAAAAGAACTCTGTGCATTTTCTTGAATCTACTTACTCACCATCATTTTTTTAAGTACTTCAAGATTGAAGACTGTTAAGACTCTTATTGCACCCCAGGTTTGAACAAATAGCATTTTTATCGATGATGTCAAAGTGATTTTGAGAATAATATCAGCACATTAATTTCAGATAAAGAAAATGTATTAGACATGAATCCAGTGTCTTCCTGAAGTGACCTCCTAGTTGTTGTCTTTAACCACTAGGTTATACTGCTTACCTCCCAGTCCCAGAACTCTAACCACTGGGCCACACTGGGTATCACCTATTCCACACTGCTTATCTCCACACTGCTTATCCACACTGCGTATCACCTATTCCACACTGCGTATCACCTATTCCACACTGCGTATCACCTATTCCACACTGCTTATCTCCTGTTCCACACTGCTTATCACCTGTTCCACACTGCTTATCACCTATTCCACACTGCTTATCACCTATTCCACACTGCTTATCACCTATTCCACACTGCTTATCACCTGTTCCACACTGCGTATCACCTATTCCACACTGTTTATCACCTATTCCACACTGCTTATCTCCTGTTCCACACTGCTTATCTCCTGTTCCACACTGCTTATCACCTGTTCCACACTGCTTATCACCTATTCCACACTGCTTATCACCTATTCCACACTGCTTATCTCCTGTTCCACACTGCGTATCACCTATTCCACACTGTTTATCACCTATTCCACACTGCTTATCTCCTATTCCACACTGCTTATCACCTATTCCACACTGCTTATCTCCTGTTCCACACTGCGTATCACCTATTCCACACTGTTTATCACCTATTCCACACTGCTTATCTCCTATTCCACACTGCTTATCTCCTATTCCACACTGTTTATCACCTATTCCACACTGCTTATCACCTATTCCACACTGCGTATCACCTATTCCACACTGCTTATCTCCTATTCCACACTGCGTATCACCTATTCCACACTGTTTATCACCTATTCCACACTGCTTCACCTATTCCACACTGCTTATCTCCTATTCCACACTGCTTATCTCCTATTCCACACTGCTTATCACCTCCTATTCCACACTGCTTATCTCCTGCGTATCACCTGTTCCACACTGCTTATCACCTGCTTATTCCACACTGCTTATCACCTATTCCACACTGCTTATCTCCTATTCCACACTGCTTATCACCTATTCCACACTGCTTATCACCTGTTCCACACTGCTTATCACCTATTCCACACTGCTTATCACCTATTCCACACTGCTTATCTCCTATTCCACACTGCTTATCACCTATTCCACACTGCTTATCTCCTATTCCACACTGCGTATCACCTATTCCACACTGCTTATCACCTATTCCACACTGCTTATCTCCTATTCCACACTGCTTATCTCCTATTCCACACTGCTTATCACCTATTCCACACTGCTTATCTCCTATTCCACACTGCGTATCACCTATTCCACACTGCTTATCTCCTATTCCACGCTGCGTATCACCTATTCCACGCTGCTTATCACCCATTCTTGAGACTTTACCACCCTGACACACCGCCTCCATTCCACTCGGCTCTAACCACAAAGCCAGGTAACTGTGTGCACATTTCAAAATACAGCAGTATTAGTTCTGTGCTATTGTAGCTTTCTTTAATACGGTGCCTCCCAGCCTTTGTTTCTTATCTGGAAAACACACAGCCTCCCACTTTTTGAGTTCAGACCACACTGCCTGCCAGTTTCTCAACCCTGAGTGTTAATGCATTTCTGTACAGTATTTTGAGCATCACTGTATGTGCTGGTCCTTCCAGATGGCATTTAGCTAGGTCTGTAGCTGATGGGTGTAGACTAAGCTGACGCACATACAACCTCCACCCCCACACCGAGAGTAAGGTTTCCTGAGGACAGGGGAGCGGCCTAAATAGAAGAAGTACAAAGAGGAAGTGGAACTGTTTTGAAAAGAGGATCTATGTAGTTTCGAGAGGGGTGGAGGATGAAGTGGCGTTTAACAAGACAATTGAAATGTTATTAACCAGTTAAGAACTGGCGTCACAGAATATTCTAAATTGGTATAATGTCCATATTCCTGCACATACCTATGATATATTTGAAGAACCGCTGTATCTAAAGAAACAGCTCAGGCATTCTTTATCGCAAGTAGCTGATCGGGGTATAGTGTGACAACTGTCTGTCTTTGCATACAAACGTCTGCGTCGCCATCAGATAAGATAAGGTTTAGCTGCAGTAAGAACAGGTTTTGAAAACAAGTGGATTTTGAGTACAGTCTGTGGTTTGTAATATAAAAACAGTTTTTCAGCTATGTGTAGTCTCTTTTAATTAAAGGAAATATAGGTACAAAAATAAATGTAATGTTTTTGTTTAACTCCCCTTCCCTTTGGCTTGTTTGCAGTTTTATCCAGTTTGTTTTCAGTTAGGTCAAGCGTTCACAAACTGACGTTATTTGTGTCTAATTCTCTGGAATCAGTCAGAAAA
Organism: Polyodon spathula; assembly: GCF_017654505.1. Classification (NCBI taxonomy): domain Eukaryota; kingdom Metazoa; phylum Chordata; class Actinopteri; order Acipenseriformes; family Polyodontidae; genus Polyodon; species Polyodon spathula. The sequence continues at coordinate 5,046,621 of NC_054561.1, read as the reverse complement.
CATTGTTCCGCAGGCTCAGAATCAGTTACACTGAAACAACATAATTTACAAATGAAACTATTTTTCACCTGACTTTCTTTCTCCTATTGGACACTGAGTGAAAACATTGTTAGATGCATTCAAAGTTGATATTTAATTTTGAAATACTGTTATTAAATATACAGTATAAAATATGTAAATATATAACCCCCCCCCCCATAAAAAAGGCAGTTGTCCTGTTTTGGCACCCCCCAGTCTAACACTGGATGTTTTGGTCCTGACTAACCCTCAGATCGGACTAAGCGAGTCAGCTCAGCCGTGCTGGTCTAGTTCTATAATGGCTTGCTTTTCCAAAAATTGAAAGGACGCAGGTGAAATTGCCTGCGTTTTGGGTTTCTTCATTATGGGTTAGACCTCTAATTTCCATAAAAATACATGAAACATTTCTGCATATTACTGTTTCGCATACTTATTACCGTTCCAATTTCAATTTCTCTGTGAACTGTCCCCTAACTATGTAAATAAATGTGTTGTGGTTGTTTAGCACGGGTCGATGTATTGTTAGGATTTCAAATGTATAGTTTTGGTTATTCAATAATCGATAATTTAGAGTTTATCTGGGTTCATTAGTTCTCTTATTAAAAATATTTAATTGACGTGTTACAAAGATCAAGGATTTACTATGAACACACGTTCACACGCAGACACAAGTAATGGTTAATCAATAGTAGTATTTTATTAAGTACACAAATAATAAACAGAAATCAGAAAAGTCAGAAAGTAAATCTCTTAGCCTCTAAGCACAAAAAACAAGTCAAAAGATTTCCCTGCACTCAGGCGGCTAGCAGGGAAATTGAAATATGAGCCACCTATCTCCGCACACATCAAGGAGCAACTTCACAGCCAAGCAGGCTGTGACATAGCTAGTAACTTGCTCACACACACACACACACACACACACACACACAGCCTAAACTGAATGATGCGGACAATCTTAGAATGTATCACTTTAAGCTTATTAGTGGTATATAGATTAAGGATATAGCAAGTTTACTTTTAAAGAAATTCTTCATACAACAATATGAGGTAGATTACTAATAGTTACTTCATCAAGTTTCACAAAAAGTTATTTCACATGCAAAGTGTGCAAGCTAAGTAATGAACAGTTCAATTCTATGTGAATGTGTTACAGTTAATTAATTTACTTCCATGAAGGAAATTGCAACTGGAGTTATACTCAAGGGTTCCTGGAAGCTTAGGCTTTTGGTCTGCTGGTTTGGAAACCAGTACAAAACTCTCCTCTCAGCAACAAAGTCTTCAATCCCACGTTGGATCAAACTCGGCAACAAAGCTTTCAGTTCTCGATAGAATCAACAAACAGCTGCAACAAAGTCTTCAGTCCGCGGTATAGGATCCACAACAGCACCTGTCCGTTCTGTCCTCTTTGCTGAATCTTTTATCTATGCCGGTAGCAGGGCACAGTTTCTTTTGGATATTGTGGTTTTAGGTGTACAGCAGACCCAGACTGGTTTGTCTAATAACAGTCGCTGTAAGTTTTATGGCAGGCCTCCAGACGGGCCTCAGTCTCGTCGCTTGTGGTCGTTGACTCGCTTGCAGCTTGCTTACTCTTCTTGGGTCCGTTTTTAGGCGTCTTGGGTCCGTCGAGTCCCGGAGATGCAGCTTCGCATAGCAGAGTGACAACACCATTTGATGTGGAGCGTTTAGTTTTGCTTGGATATTTATAGTAAAAATGTTTAGTTTTGCTTGGATATTTATAGTCTTTTCACTCTGCTAAATAGCCACTTTCCTGAGATCATTTGTGTATCTTGCCTCTTTAAAACTCCCAGTCCTTTGATGTTTCAATGTTCTTTTCTACATAAACTGAGTTTATGTCTTCCTTGCGTCAAAACGATAGTTGTTGCTCTTGTGAATTATCTGTATATAATTCATATGTCCTTTCAGTCTAATTCAGTCCAGGCACCACCTAGCCCTGGTCACCTCGTTCAGTAGGTCACATAATTCCGTATGTCTACAAGAAAGATGCCCTCTTCTCAAGACAGAGCAATTCGCCCTGTTTCTCAAGACACACAGTTTCATTGATTAATCCTGTTACATTTCTAACACACGTCCATCAGGTGTCCAAAAAGGAATTTTTCTGACGACAAAAGAATAGGGTTGTGATGGCCACATTCTATTTTTGCATCAGACATCTGTCCAAAAAAAGTGGAAATCCTATAAAAAACAATGGGGGATGAAAATGTGATTTAATATTTTTCCATGAAACAAACACAAGTATACTCACCCTAGCTGTTCTACCACAAAAACATTCAGTTCAAAATTGCAAACCGTCCATGTTTATCTCAAAAAACCACACAAGCGACCGGAACGCTACTTTCCACACCCCAGAGGACAGTGCATACCATTTCTCAGGATAATCCCACAAACGACTCAGAAGTTACTAAAAAAAAAATTTGAGTTTAACATTGAATCCATGGTCAAACCCAAACTATAGGGTGTTAACGTGCCCCTATAATATTTTTTCCCCTTGCACAGTGAAGGTAGCAAAAGCTCTGACCGAAAGTACTTAACATGATGATCAAAGACATGAGCCTTTAGCTATGGTATAAGTTGCTCATTTTTAAAAGAAAAATTGTTTGTATTCCAGCAGAAAATACATTTAAAAACAAAATCATATTGCTGATGGTAGCAGGTATATTGAATGCTCTAAGTGTTAATTGATAGATTATTTGATTATTTTACTATTTGAAAGTTGCAGCACTAACCCTGCTGTACTTTGATATTGTGTTAAAGGTAGCTGTTTGTGGAGTTCATACACATTTTTGTAGTGGCTAGCTGGCAGGGTGGACAAAAAGCCCAGCACTTAAAGAGAGGGGGCAGGGCAAAGCCCTGCATGTAAATAAATGTTTTGTGGTTGTTTAGCGCGGGTGGATATATTGTTAGGATTTCAAATGTATGGTTTTGGTTATTTAAACATGTGGCTGGTGCCGTTTATTGAATTATTGTTTAAGTGTTTGTAATTATTTTGTTAAATGCACCAGTATATAAAGTTGTATGTTTCCGTGTTCAAGGTGTAGTCTTTAGGAGTAGAGAGCGAGAGAGAATGAGTTTGAAACTATAGGGTCAGTGAAAGCGATTGCCCAGCCTGACAGGTATTGTTTTATTTTTGGTGTGCGAGATTTGTTTTTGTGTACACCTTTTCTTTTGCTCTGTGAGCAGTGTTTTTGTGTTTAAATATTTTATTTGTACTTGGTTATTAATAAAAACGGTGCTGCAGTGCGTGTTGCACCCAAGTACCTGCCTGTAGTGTACCTCCCTATGCTACTGATTCATGTATTATTTCTACAATACAGTTCCAGTGTTGTTCAAACTATAAACAACTTCTCAGTGTAACTTCCATTTCTGTCTGTCCCTTTTGATACAGTATCTGAACTGAAGAATAGCTGCGCTGGCACTTTATAACACAGACATCTTATTCAGCATTCATTTTATAACCAAATAAATTTTTAGTTAGGGAGTTATTTAATTTAGCATTCTGTTTCAACAGCATGACTAGGTAACCCATTCCATCCCCTCACCAAGCTGTCTCTCTACTTCATTTGTAACTGCCCTGTGGTCTGGTTTCTGTACTGTGCTTGAAGTATCGGTTTGGGTTAACTATGCCAACTCCTTTTTAGATTTTAAAAACTTCAGTCATGTCCTCCCATATTCTTCTTTGTTCCTGGCTAAATAGATTCAGTTCATTCAGCCATTCATTGTAGCTCTAAGCATTGGGATTAGCCTGGTTGCTCCTCTTTGGAGTCTGTCCAGGGCTACATGTCCCTGTGGTATGCAGAGGGACAAGAACTAAATCTCTTTAATTGAAGTTTATTGAATCCTAAATGATATAGATAACCTGCACTACAAACTTAGCACAGAGAGTAGGGCATGCTGAGAAGCTGAGTGGAAGAATTTTAACTGCATGGAATAGCATACCAGCAGAGTAGCATCTAAAACACCAGCTATGTGAAAAAAAAACTCTATTGAATTAGATCTCTTTAGTGGGGGCAACTGGTGTGACTTGATGGGACGATATTACGTAAAATAAGTATTCTTCCAGATAAAGTAAGCAGTCAGTGGAATCTGTTTGTTCATTGGCTGTCTTGGAACTAATCCTTTTAGTAAAGGAGTTCCTAATTTGATATTTCATTGCTCAGATCATCTGTAATTGCTTGTGGACAGAGCAGTTTGTCAGAAAGCCTGCAGCGACCTGCTAGAGTCGGGGAAACGATTAAGCTTTCCCGCAAATCACAAACACCGTTGTCCAATCAGAGAGCTGCGTTTTCAGTGTGTTTGTTGGTTTTGGCTCATTGCCCAGAACCCATTGCGTGGGAGTGAGAGAGAGAGAGAGAGAGAGAGAGAGAGAGAGAGAGAGAGAGAGAGAGAGAGAGAGAGTGAAGAGAGGGAAGAGAGGATTATCCTGCAGCGAAGATTTTTTTGTTTTTCGTTTTTTAAAACTTGTTAAAAACCAGCGTGGGGATCTCTTTTAAGTGTTTCTTGGTATGTGTGTTTTGTTTAATTCAAATTCGTTCTCGACAATGTGTTCGGTTCTGTTCCTGTTGGTGTTTTTTTGTTGTTGTCAAGCAGTGCAGCAGGAAGTACAAGCAAGAAAAAATAATAGTGCGCCATCGCGAAGGCTGAACAAAATTCTCCTTTTGTGAGGTATTGGCTGGGGGAGCAGGTATAAATAGAGAAATACGAAGGTCAGTCACAGACCCTGGTGTACACTGTGCGGGGGTGTGGTCAGAGAAATACGAAGGTCAGTCACAGACCCTGGTGTACACTGTGCAGGGGTGTGGTCAGAGAAATACGAAGGTCAGTCACAGACCCTGGTGTACACTGTGCGGGGGTGTGGTCAGAGAAATACGAAGGTCAGTCACAGACCCTGGTGTACACTGTGCGGGGGTGTGGTCAGAGAAATACGAAGGTCAGTCACAGACCCTGGTGTACACTGTGCGGGGGTGTGGTCAGAGAAATACGAAGGTCAGTCACAGACCCTGGTGTACACTGTGCGGGGGTGTGGTCAGAGAAATACGAAGGTCAGTCACAGACCCTGGTGTACACTGTGCGGGGGTGTGGTCAGAGAAATACGAAGGTCAGTCACAGACCCTGGTGTACACTGTGCAGGGGTGTGGTCAGAGAAATACGATTCTGAGCTTCTGTCGCTGCATTGATGGTTGTCTTTGTAGAACCTTCCAAAACGGGGTTGAAAAGTTGTAAAGGATGCAGTTTGGACTGTGTTTACTTCAGGAAGATACTTGGGTTAGTTTACCTGCCCAGCTTGCACAGCCTAGTTGTCAATCTGTCTATCCTTCCACTGTGTTTACTTCAGGAAGATACTTGGGTTAGTTTACCTGCCCAGCTTGCACAGCCTAGTTGTCAATCTGTCTGTCCAACAATCAAACTATTTTCTGTCAGTCTGTCCGTCCATCAGGTCAGCCTTGCAGTTAGTACTCAACACACCTTTCTGTCTGTTAGCTATCTGTCTTCCTGCATGTCTGCTTGCAAGTGTACATGTACCTGTACTTTACATATCGCAGAAATAAACATATATGCAGTTGGATAACTAAACAAATGCTGAATTGAGATGTTGTCCTTTATCCGGCATGATTAACTCATTTTCACTTTGAATAAGATTTAGACCAGAATGTGTGAGCTGAGAAATGAATAGCTCCATGTGTATCTAGCAAAGGTCATATACAAACATATTCTTACCTACTCAAGCTGTTTCTTCCTAGCTTTGTTACGTTAAGAATTACAGGTTTGAAAAGCAGAGAACGATGGCATTGTGGCATGATGTACTATATGTTTATTTACATTTAGAGAAGAGAGAAATGTAAAGTAACACCTTGTTTTAGAAGTCCCTTTCTATTCAAAACAGTCAAAAACTGATTTAAAAATAAATGTGTTAATGAATATTTAGTTCAGCAAGTATATAAATATATTACTTAACTATTAACAGACATTTGTAAACATGTTAATATGGTAGTTGAAAAATGACCAATAAAATAAAGCATAACCACATTTATTTTCTCGAATGAAATTAGCCTGTAAGGTGGAAAGTAGCAGGCCCCGCTGAACTTCAACTTCTGTTTCCTGCACCTTCAGTGTTGTTGCTTGAAGGTATTTTGAACTGGTTAGCCAGAATTTCTAACCACTGTGAGCTTGAATTGTAGATGTGTTTGGGTATGTCAGCGTTTTCCTTCACCAAATGCTGTTTTTCTGAGCAACGCATGTAGAATGTGGTATAGGGTTCTGAACGAAATAAGCTGATGTCCGACCCACAGAGGTCAGAGGTCAGAGGTTCGACCCTCCAGTGGTTGAAAACCAGCTTGTATCTTAGTTTTATGATATATAGGGCTAGATTCAGACAAAAGAAAATGCCAACAACAGTTGGGAGTAGCTTTGAGAATCCAACCAACAATTACATTTCAGGAGTGTACTGTAGCTTATCTTTAATGTGATGCCATTTCCATCTGTTAACACATCTTATACAAATAATTTTCAGAGGAACGTATCAGTATCAGGGTATGCTATACATTACAATAATACAGAATATTAGGTGTTTTACAGGGGAGTTGTATTAAGTGGGGTGTGCTGTATTTTTCACTCTCTAGTACCAGCCGCTGTTAATGTAACAGCGCTGTTGATTCAGTTAAGCTATTTCTAAAGTAAACTAAGTGAAAAAGCATACTTTGGTTTTTTTCTTGCAAAACTGACAAACTAAAAATCTGACAGACACAATGAAAAACAGCTTTTGCTCCAGAACAGACACTGCCTCCCTCGTCGATTCTGCGTTCCTAGCAGCATCTCTCGATTTGCGGCAAAATAATTGTGAAAGCGTATAATACAAAACAAACGTTATCTAAAATCATATCAGTGTTTATAAAGACCCTGCACACTCGTTTTTACTAGGCTATAATGTGAAGCCTTGCGTTCTTCATTTTAGTGCATACATTTTGGTGTGTTATTTTTAATTTGTGACCTACTATTTTGTCCGATTGATTATGTGTTTTTGTTCTTTTTTTTTTAAATGTTATACATTTTGTTTGCTTGTTTCTTATTCCTGTGATCTGTGTTGATGTCTATACGGTCTTTATAGTTGTTATTGTAAAAGAGCTCTGGGATACTGTCTAACATAAAGATTATGATGACTGATTTATTTATTATTATTATTATTATTATTATTATTATTATTATTATTATTATTAATAATAATAATAATAATAATAATAATAATAATAATAATAATAATAATAATTTACGTAAATAATTACACCAATGATCGAAAGGAAAGATGTTCATTGTAGTGAATAATAACCGACGGCCTTGTTAGGTTGCCTTTGTTTCTGGACGATATATCTTTGTTTTTCCGGTTTTAAATAATCTATTATAAGCCGATTTCAACTAACCCTAAAAATGTTTTAAACGTTATACCAGACATTTACAGCCTGATTTTCAGAAAGGACAAAGTGAAAAACAGCCATGACTCATTTATCGTGGAGAACAGTGTCTTGTTCAGAAAATTTGAACAGTGGCTTAAAAGTGGAGGCTGGTTAATTTTATTAAATACATAATTAACATATGACTATCATTTTGGCCAAATTTTGTGTCCTAGACGCAAAATAAATCCATTGGATGGAAAAATTGCACACCATTATTATCAGTATTATCTACGCTTGAGCAAACGCTTTTATCCAAAGGAACAGAGACTAGGGACTAGAATCTTTTTCTGGACTTTTTATGGAAGAGGTGGCATTTATTTATTTGGTTATATCCTTCCGTATTTTAAATTTAGCAGTGGCTCCAGATATTTTACTGAAAAGAACAGTTTTATGTGCTAACAGCGTATTTTTCCTTTTCTTTTTTTCTCGTTGTTGCGATGACATGTGCGCTGTCTCATTGTTTTCCAGTTAAAGGGAAGTCCAGCCTATAGAAGAGTAACTAGTTGGCTTGTTAAGGAACTGGAAAATCAATTGCCATTTTAATTGAATCAGTCATAAGCAGAAAGTCGAAAAAAGGCTTTGCGAGTAGGAGAAATTAACCTCCCTGTGTTGAAAATAAAGATGTATAATTAGGTGGCAAAAAAAACCTCACAGTGAAATTTTCTCTATTAAAATAGATTGGGACCTCTATTTTCTCTATTAAACTGCCCCTTCTGAAACTCAAGCCCTTAGTGTATGTAGTACAGTCGCCGTCGCTTTATCGTGACGCCCCGGGAGAAGTAAATATATCCTGTATAAACAACTGTCCCAATTAAACGAGAGGCAGTTGAGACTGCCAGTTACACTTTCTTGTTTATAAATGAAAAGAAAAATAATTAAATGACATCACATTATGATTAAATGTTAAATACAGAATTTAAAATACGAGTCAGTTGTATTTTTCTTTATTCCTGAACAAAATGAATTGCTGTTTTTTATTTCTACATGAAATGAGAAAGAATGAAATCCCATCTTATCACAAGACGAGGCATCTGTGATGTTGCTACGCCAACTGTCTCTGTCACAGCCACCTGAGAAACCACAGGAGGCTCCGGCTCCTTCAAGAGTTCAACGTGGTTTAAGCAATTTACACAAGTCACAGCATAATCATGTATCTCAATTAAATGAAGTGACGTCTCAATTAAACAACACAGATAGCATTGGGAAGACCCGTCTCCTGGAGTTCTGTCCCATTTAAGCAGAAATCCCGATTATCAGTATCCTGATTAGACAGCTCTCACTATAACTTTTTTTTTTTTTTTTTTTTTTTTCATTTTAAATGTTTAAGCAATTTTCTTTGGGACCAGTTCGGAGACGTGAATCGTCAGAATGTTTTCCAAATGGTTTCATGTGGGTATAGTCGGTGTTAACATTTTTGAAAATTCAGTATTGGACCAAGTACAGCCTTAAATAATATTTAAAAAATCCAGCCTTTATTTTCAAATTAGTATGCATACTTTTCAAAATACTGGTAGTAAAATTACAATGGTACTACATGATGGTCAACTACATTTCCCACTACATGATGCTCTTATAGTAAATAATAATTCAATAATAATAATAATAATAATAATAATAATAATAATAAAAACATACTTGTTTCATAGACACAACCTTCTTATTCCACATATACTGAAAGCAGTTAAGAATTTGAAAGGTACATCTTTTGGCCCAGTGGTCACAATTTTTCCTTGGCGTTACAGTCAACATATTTTAACATCTGCTTCAGGACTAAGTGCTGCTTCGATTGTTAACCTATATTCTAATACATTATTATTATTATTATTATTATTATTATTATTATTATTATTATTATTATTATTATTATTATCTGTCATTTTGTGGCTGTGGTTTTAAAAACTTCTAGCTGGTTGACACCTGAAGTTTTTAGAATTAGGGGACAGCCTTTTAGAAGTTCAGCAATAGCCAACATAGCGGTGTAGCGCAGAAACAGCATTGGACAATGATAGAAAACAAGAAGGCTATGAAGCAGGTAGGAAATGGATATTTAGAGGACATATAGTATCCCTTTAATCTAGAGGAGTGTCTGAGACAGGCACATCCCTTAATCTAGAGGAGTGTGATGAGACCAGCACAGCTGCGCAGACTCCACAGTCCTGGCCGGTCTTCCCCTACCTTCCTATTTTTACCCACAGGGACAGCTGTTAATACTGACATTAACAAGGCAAACATTTTCATACCACAGTAAACAAATCCAGTAGGTTAGTGAATATCTCTTTGATCTCGAGGCCCATAATCTTTAGATTGCAGTCTGTGCCTCTGTTCTCTAGTTCAGGTGCCCTGGCTACAGGGAGGCTCGGAGAAAGGTAGAGGCAAACTAAGACACGTACTTGTTTAAACACTTTTTAAAAGTTTCAGCTAGCTCTGGAAATCAGATCTATTCTACGGAGTCATTTGATAATATGTTTGATGATACTAGCAATCCCAGTCCTTCCTTTGACATTTTTTATTATTATTTCGAATTGGGTTTTTAAACATTCAGAATTTAAAACAGAGCAAGCAGATTGTAAAATGGATGCATGAATGCAGTTTGTTTAAGTCTGGTTTGGTACAGTTATATACAAATTTGCAATTTTCAGTATGGTATTTTTGCATGATTGCTACATTGTATTGCTGCATGTTGCAATTATACAAAAGTGTTGCAAAGAAGAAAAATCCTACAATGTAATGTAACAAAACTGGCCAATTTCCTTGATAGAGAACTAGCAGAAACACTAGTTTCCTATTTATATTTGATGAAATATTTTAGTTATGGGAGAATACATCTGAAGAACGTTTTGTTAAATGGATTAGAATAATGTATCAGAATGTATTATAAAGTGTGTGTGTGTGTGTGTGTGTGTGTGTGTGTGTGTGTGTGTGTGTAGATATGGTTTGAACGTTGACACTGCATAGCATTTAAACATTCATAAAAATTTACCAAAATGCACGTCCCTACATGCTACTTCACATTCTCATGACAATGGAGTTTCTAAACTGCATGTAAAACAAGCCATTGAATAGTTGTGTAGTGTAAGTGGACCTATATAGATTTTTAAAATATCAGGATCAATCAATTCCTTTATTTACCACATAAGAAATCAGTGGAGATCAAGTTCTCATTAGAGTGCTGACCTGGCTAAGAAAGACCAAATGATAGCAAAGGCAACATATAATTAGCAACTATCAGAAACAAATGACCATTATTGATGTAACAACTTAATACAATACCTGCAATGAATTACAATGACCAAAAGTAAAATGAACAGTGCAATACAGATTAGCAATTACAGGTACCAGTGTGTAGCCCATCCAGTTTATGACCAGAAACGTTAACAGAAACTAAAAACAAACTGGTCAATATCAAATCCCACCCTAATCCATTCCAGCTCTCTGGTGCTGCCAATATTATAACACATGAGATCCAAGCCAGCAGTTTGAAGAAGATAAAGCAAGCACATTGTGGAAATAAGCTGCAAGAGGAAGGGTCATGGCTATAATAGTATGTTACTCACAAAATAATTATTACACATATAATTGTGTTATTGTAGTACAAGTTGTATGTTTATGTTGCCCAGTGCCATTTCTGAAAAACAAAGCTTTTAATCCTGCAGCAGCTATGTGGTTTATGTATCGTGAGCAGAACATTCTTCTCAGAATTAAACATATCTGATGAACTTTGATAGTCTGAGGGTGGTTATTGTCTTTTGTTTGCAGCACAATATAAGTCATTGTATGAGTTCCAAACAGGTGTTGACTCACACAGGGAGACAGTCACTGATAAGATAATAGTTATAAACTTCTTCAACAGACCACAGCCGCCTACAGCACAAGTACCTTTAATCCATGTTAGTAATATAATGTACAGTAAACCCTATTTATACCGCCAGGTAAGGGCCATAGGCGAGGGTGGCGTTCTAGTGAGGGTCGAAAAATAAAAAAAAAAAACACACACAATAAATAAATAAACGTTTTCTTTTTTTAGTTATACAATTACAGTGTCTCCAGGCCATTTTAATAAAACATTTTTTTAAACTACAGTACTAGTTCTTAACACAACAGTAGGTCTACTAGTGACGTTTTATCGTCTTTTCCCATCTGTATGAAACATACATGGTTACTTTTGAGAAACAGTTTATACTTAAAAAAAAATAAAAAAAATAATAATAATAATAATAATAATAATAATAATAATAATAATAATAATAATAAATAAACATAATTTAGTGTCAAATCACCTAAAGAACAGTTCCATGAAAACAAAGCGTACAATGTTTTTTTTTTTTTTCTTTTTTTACTGTACTGGTCATTTAAACTTTAGCGTTTGTGGCACAGCTGTAAGCTTGGTGAATACTATCCCCCATTGAACAATTCCATCTGTTTATTTCACAAAGCAATTGAAGCTCAACAGCATTCTTTTTTAAGCAGTTAAACAAAAAAGAAAACAAAAAAAAAACTTGACTATGTACAGGCAAACACTTTTTTTTAAACGAGAAGTAAAAAGAAAATATTCTGCTGTTTACAAAACTGATGCTTTGCGATGTCTTGCTTTCTTATTTTCAGATGCATACATGCAGGTTTTTTTCTTTTGCTCTGGTGTTGAATGTAGGGTCGACTCGCACACTTTGTACTTTCTGTTTTGCGTTGGGAGTGGGAGTGTTGATGACATTGGTATGACCGTTCAGTTAACAATGAATTAGGAAAGCAAAGGTTAGCTGCTATACTTTGTTGTTTTAATTGGCTGTGATTGTTCTGCTGGCACTACAGTGAGGGAAACTGCAACGCTTATATTTACGTTCGCTTGGCTTGGGAAGGTGGCGGATGCGGGGTGGCGATATAACGGGTACAAATAACCCTTTTTTTTATATTGCTGCCGTTTGTTCAGAGGGTATTGCTGGCGGTATGCGAGGGGGGCAGTATAACGCAGGACAACTATAACTGATATACACGGTATACGACTGTATTTCTGTCGAGGGGTTCTCGTTCTGCGTTAACACTTGAGAGTGAAATATATAAAGCTGACAATGTGAGAACAAGAACAATGGAATAAAAGTGTGTGTTTACTGTATAGGTGGATAAGAGGAACTAACCCAAGCACTCTAATCGGTGCTTAACCACAGAATCCAAACAAGAGGACACTTTAAATGCCAGCATCTTGTGACTTCACTGTGTACCCCCTTGGTTTTGTTAGTCATTAAATTCTCTGTGATGCTGCTGTTCTGATTGGATTTATACTGCAGCGCAAACACATGCTCACACACGGTTCACCAGCGCAGGAGAAGCAGCAGCTTAGCTGGGAAGTGGTGACTCTCCATTCTACTCAGGAGACTGCACAATGAAGGTGTTTAGTCCGAGGTAGGTTATTTAGATAAAGTTAGTTGGCAAAATAAACTGAATGTGAACAATGTGTTGTGTGTCACAAATGTAGGATGAAATACTAAATGGGGGTGACTGAACCAGAACAGGTCCGGCAATTTAAAAGGCAAACCTTGCTTGGTTATAGTGATGGTGAAGTTTCACTTTTGGATCCTGTAGTAAAAATAAAGAACACTCCAGCTTTGGAGAGAGTGGAACGAACAGCAACCAGACAAATCCTAGGGCTAAGGAATGCGTTCCAGACACAGGTTAAGGATCTAGATCTGTTTAGCCTAGACTAAAGAAGGGTATGAGACTTGAACGAATGACTTGAAAGGATTGTATAATCCTAAAAGGGGTCAACAAAGTTAACCCTAACAATTACTTTAAGCACAGCTCAAAACACCAGGACCAGAGGACACAGTTAGAAATGAAGGGGAGACATAGAGTAGGACAGAGGGTAAGAGACAGTTCTTTACACAGAGAGTTGTGACTATGGAATGGTTTACCAAGCCAAGTGCTGAATCAGTGAGATCCTTTAGAAGTTGACTTCTTTAGTAAACTCTTAATGTAGAGTATTTTTAGTTTCTAGTTCAAGTTACTGCAGGATATCTGAATAAAATTAAACTTGTTTTTGGTTAGTTCTTTAGAGTTGTGCCAGGTTTTCCAAGACTTAAAACTCACACTGTACCTGCACGCAGTTCTGGAGTTTGAACAATCAGCTCCTTGGTAAATCTGCTCTGAACTGATCGCACATATCACAGAACGAATCAGTCACAGATAAATGTATGGACTTGAAGATTACTGAAAAATACTTTGTCAAATTGTTTGTCATTGAATTGAATTTGTTTCTTGATTCAGTACCTGTTAATTGAGCACTGTTGAGTGTTTTAAACTGTAACTGGATGAAGAAGTCACTCTTAAGTCTGTAGGTACAATTATAAGGAATTAACCATTTATTGCACATCAAACTCCCCTCTCCTGATCATTTCAGAAATACACTTCAGTGAGAGTAGTTCTGAAAACTGGGACTCGAGCCCTGCCAGGGTCTTAATGGAAAAGTGCGGTTTTCATAACTATGTGAAACAGCTGTGAAGTTTATAAACGAAACTCCTGTTCTGTTTGCTAGTAGTTTTCTCTAGTATGGACAGATTTTCTTTCAGACTGTGATAAATCTTTTTCTAGATGATCCTGCCCATCACAAGCCATACATATTGACAGTTTTGGGGGTTTTTAATATGCTGACTTAGTGTTGACGGACTTAATCACTTTTTTTAATTTCTGAAATGTTTAAGTGTTGCAACATTTGTCATCAATGGGGAAAACTCAGGCAAAGTATATGTTTAATTATTTTAGTTTATAGTACACAGTTGTTTATATATTTATATATTTATATGCAGCCTAATTAATGGACACTGCATTTATGAATGCATGGAAAAGATTAAAGTGATAAATATTCAATATAAAAGACAATTGCAGTAGCTTTCTCATGCTGCTGTATAATTCATATATTGATGTTAACAGCTACAGTATATTTACATCTTGCCAATGGTTTTGAGTGTTGTATATTTTGCACAGGAGACTTGCATATTTTGAAAAAAATGTTTTAAAACATAAATCTTTTTGTTTCCACAATTTTACTTTAAAAAACAGGCTGCCTCCTAGTGGTAGACTTGTGTTAGATGCATGTTCTAATCTATATTGGGATGACAGATTTAGTTACATTTAGGATTATCTATAAACCAACATATTTCCTGTTAAATCCATTTGAAGAAAAATCAATTCTGGATAAAAAATTTTAAAAAAGTTACAGATATATATTAAATTATGGGATATTCCTGATAAATGAGTGTTAGTGTTAGGGTTAATTATTGAGGCGTATCCTGGAAAATGGTTTATTTGGGATAATACCAGGTGTCATCACAACTGGATAAGTGGCTTTCCAGATACATTCTAAACATACAATTCTAAATTTGTAACACCTGCTTGAAGCTGTTTTGCTGTGGAACTCGTATTCAGTCTATTACACACACGTGAAAGCAGTAAGCATTAGCAATGTTCTGTAGGGCATGTTGTTCTACTTGATATTCTTACTGAAATGTAAACCTTCTGATTGGATGTTTTTTATTTCCCAAAGAGATATTAAGTGAGTTGAAATGTGTTACTGTTGAGTGATATTAAGCAGAATGTGATGCTATCCAAAGTGATGTTATCAGGAACTTGTCCCCATTTTGACTGTACTCTTAGACAAACTCTGTATGTAGTGTGCTGAGGATGCATGCAGCAGATCTGATTCAAGTATTGTATTGTGTTGCCAGGTTTGTTCTTGATCCCCAATGGCGGTGCTGAGACACTGCCCCATGCAGTCGACCATGCCCTTCATGTGGCCCCAGAAGAATGTGGGGGTCCCAGGCCCCGGTGTTGAAGGGGAGGAGGAGGTGGTGGAGAAGAAGGGGGTCTGTCACATCACCCAGCTGAACAAGGTGCTGACAGAGGGCACTGCCAAGCAAGTGGACAAGACTGAGGAGAAGTACTGTGTGTCCGTCATCGCCCAGGCAGAGTGTGAGTGACCAAGAGATGGGAGGGGGGCGTTCAGGGGTCAGCTAGATTATAGTATATCTATATTTTTTAAATTCCATACACTATAATTGGAGCCCTTTTTTTCCTGGTGCTGTGCTGCACCATGCCCACCTCCTAATTAGGAGCCAGTAGCTGGTAAACACACACACACATGCTGCTCGCTCCTGCAAATAAAGACAGCGGGCAGGCTGCTACACACAGAGCGCCAGGTTCCCCATTAAAACCAGTCCTATTATTATTTCTACAATCACAACACTCTTATTTATAATAAGTAATCACAGAAGCTCCCTCCTTATGTGCAGGTCTCCAGCCCTGCTACACTGACTAAGAGAAATCCACACAGCTATAGTGAAGCACAGTAAACATTTTTGAACACTGAACTAGAAATGCAGTAGAAAACAACAAGACTAAAGGCCTTAAATTCGTTAAATCTAACATTCTGGACCTAATGTCTGTGAAACCAGCCACTACTGTGTAAGTAGGTTCTGTCTCACCCCTCATTAAACTCATTGCCTCTCTTTCTCCAGGTGAGGGAAAACAGGAGTTCAGCCCTACCTGTTCTGAAGGTCGCTTCATTAGATTCTTAAGGTACAGATGTCCTCTCTATCCTTATTTATAGATGACTATTTTAGTACATGCTTGTCTGTCTGTCTGTTTTATCCATCTTTATACATTGTGGAAATGTTTTAGACTTAACAACAGGAGTATTTGTTATGCAAATACAATATACGATTAGTAACCAGAGGCAGGTTTAACATACCCAGGGTTCACAGAACCAGAGGCAGGTTTCACTAACATACCCAGTGTTCACAGTACCTGAGGCAGGTTTCACTAACAATGCCTAGGTTTCACAGTACCAGAGGCAGGTTTCACTAACATACCCAGGGTTTATAGTAACAGAGGCAGGTTTCACTAACATACCCAGGGTTCATAGTACCAGAGGCAGGTTTCACTAACATACCCAGGGGGTTCAACCACTACCCGTCTGATCTCACCGGGAGTTCCAAAGCCCTGTGTGACGGTGCTGTGTTCTCTCTTCTAGGCCTCAGTCAGATGACAACAATGTGGCGCACATTTCTGCCAGGGGCGCTTCAGCCTGTCGGGGGGAGGGGCCTGGCCGGCGCCACACCCGCAGGAGACACAGAAAGCGCAGGAAGTGGGAGCGGAGGAGAGGAGAGAGGGAAAGGGAGTGCTCCAGCCTCCCAGAGCAAGAGAGCTGCCCCCCAGCTCCCATCCAGGCACAGGTAACAAGCACTCCGTCAGCTGATCAGTCGATATGTGCAGGAAATCCAGAAAAATCGAACAAGAAATTCTCTTTACATTGTTTAAAGTAGATCAGTTTCCTGCACGAGATCTGGCAGATCATCTGTTTATTCCCTACTCAGTCAGTCAGTCTATCTATCTATCTATCTATCTATCTATCTATCTATCTATCTATCTATCTATCTATCTATCTATCTATATACAAAAGGGAAGTCAAGTTTAAAATGTACATAAAGTTCAGGATGTTTCAGGCACCATGTCCTTCTTCAACTGGATGAAGTGCAATAGGTGGTGATTATATACAAATATGAATATTTTTAGTGGTACAAATATTAAAATAAAATTAATAAATGCATTATTGTATATGTGACTAGTCACACATTTATCGTGTGATTTATTTTTACGTGCAATTGTTACACGTAAAAATTTAGCAGGATTTGTATGAAGTTGACTGGAAATTATCATTTTTTTAAGTTGTAATATAGTCTGTATATCAGTACTGAAACTATATTAATTATTTCTGTTAATATATGTGTTACACAGATTGCATGACAGTCAAATTAGCTTATTGTTATCGTGGATTTAAAACAAACATGCATGCAAAAGAAATACAATCACGTTTCATCGGCAGTGCTTCTCACCCCTGCTGAATTATTTATTAAACTGCAAGCGGTGAGTACAGCTACATCTTTACCATAGAAACATGCATTGCAAGCATAGTGCTGTATATTGAAGCAGTGAGGCATGGTAGAGCATATTAAAAACATGGTAAATGCACAGTACAGCTATTGGAAAACTGCAAGATCATTCTGCAAATTTCCAGTGGTAACTTACTTTAGTATGATAGGAAAACATTTTAAGCAAAAAGTGTTTGCCAAGGAGTGATTTCAGACACACACAAATATAAATTATAACCAAAAAAAAGGGTTTTTTTAAATTATATATATTTCTTTTTTTTTTTGCTAGTCACACATTTAATTAAATATTAAATATTTCATTGTTAAAGAATGAAAAAAAAAACCATTGAATGGTGCGATCGCTTTCCCCTGAAGATAAAAATAAATTAAACATTAAACAATTTACTTTATACCTCGATAGATAAGATGAAATGTAAACTTACTTAAAACTAACTAGTGGCGTTTCGGTCCTGTGAACTTCATTGAACTCTCCATCTATAGATTTCTTTAAGTGCCTTTCTCCTTGCTTGTTGTTGTAAAAATGCTTGGAAAGACTTTAAATAGAGGCCCAAACAGCAGTTCACAAGTTCATGTCCTTCAGTTTGCCTCCCTGTCTGTCCCCCCCTCAGTGTGTGCCCTATCCCTCACTCTGCCCCTCTCTCTGTCTCTCTCTCTCAGCAGGAGGATGATAGCGAGTACAGCTGCTTCTGCAGCAGCAGGAGCAACAACAGCAACAACAACTGTGCCCCCCAGAGTTCAGGAGTGCAGGAGACAGAGGTGCCAGGGCTGCCCACCATCGAGCCAGGGGTGCCAGTCAGGGACACAGATGAATCAGACAAGGACATAGATGAATCATACAGGGACAAAGAGTTCCCTTTACTGGATCCCTGGCTGCTCCTGTCGGGGGTGCCCTTCACCAACCCTCTCCTCTACAGCCTCAAGCTCTCCAGTGAGGGGGATTGCTTCCCACTCTCTGCCTCCCCCAAGGAGAGCCTCCAGGGCCAGGACCTGGCTATACAGGCCCTGCGAGGCAGTGTGAGTCAGGGGGAGGCCAAGCACTTGGGCCCCTTCTTCCAGAAGGTGAAGAGCGAGGCCTGCAGTGAGGAGGAGGAGTGGGAGAGTGGAGGCTGCAACGAGGGTGTGCTGCTCAATGAGGTGGGCCAGCACTGTGTACTTACTTCGTCCAGTGGTATTGCATAGTGGTGAAAGCATAGCAAAGTGTAGTAGGGTATAAGCATAGTGAAATCAAGGTAAAGCCCAAACAGGCATTGTAAAGTATATGAGGGCACTCATAATACAAGGTATCAGCAAGGGAAAAGTAACATGAACTGCTATGCAAATTTACCATAGAAAACATTTAGAAAGGAACCTTATGTGTGGACTGTATAATTGTGTGCCACAGATAGGAAACTTTTAGGAGGTTTTTTTTAAGCATATCTTTTAAAGTAAGTCTGTTTTGATAGATTCTTTACAATTACTGTTCTAGACTTTTGTTGGTTACTTTAGCAACAGTTGTGAACAGTTTAATGCTAATTTAATCCATCCAAATTAACTGTAGTAACAGCCAATGACTTGGCCTCAGCCTGGCTGACAAGTACTGTATGGAAGGATGTGTTTGGAAGTGAATGGAAGGTGAACTCGTGCGCTTTCTGCTCCCCTCAGAACCTGAAGCCAGTGAACTATGAGTACAAGAAGGGCCAGGAGTACACAGTCTACAGCCACATACAGAACGGTGCCTTCGGCGAGGTGTACTGTGTGATGGACAACAGCACGGGATTCCAGTGCGCAGCTAAGAGGGTAATACACTGCATCAGCACTCAGTCAGGGTAATACACTGCATCAGCACTCAGTCAGGGTAATACACTGCATCAGCACTCAGTCAGGGTAATACACTGCATCAGCACTCAGACAGGGTAATACACTGCATCAGCACTCAGTCAGGGTAATACACTGCATCAGCACTCAGTCAGGGTAATACACTGCATCAGCACTCAGACAGGGTAATACACTGCATCAGCACTCAGACAGGGTAATACACTGCATCAGCACTCAGTCAGGGTAATACACTGCATCAGCACTCAGTCAGAGTAATACACTGCATCAGCACTCAGTCAGGGTAATACACTGCATCAGCACTCAGTCAGGGTAATACACTACATCAACACTCAGACAGGGTAATACACTGCATCAGCACTCAGTCAGGGTAATACACTGCATCAGCACTCAGACAGGGTAATACACTGCATCAGCACTCAGTCATAGTTTAATGAAAATGGGTGTTATTTAAGACTTAGATGACATTAGATAAGCAAATGATGTGCTAGTATCATGGTAAAGAATGTTCAATTGATTTAAAATGTAGTTAGGGCTTCAGCTATTCGTGTTTACTAATTTCATTTCATGTTTATTTTCGAGTAGATACTGCAAAATCTTTTTTTTTCCGGGGCTTTCGCTTTTTATATACTGTATGAAATTATTATTTTGGGTTACTTTCCAAATTTCTTGGCCCTTTTTTCTGTCACAATGTGTATAGTAACTGGACACACCTCCTTTCCTTTGCCGTCTTCCACAATGAAATCCCTATGGTCACGGGCATATTCTTCTGGGGTTTTTGTGTGTCTAGACTTTTTTTTACATTTCGCCACAATTAAATTCCACAAGTGTGTAAATCCTCCTATCGAAATGTGATATCACTTTAAATCCTGCGAGCAAGAACAGCCCTCTGTTTTTAATTGCAATCTTGTTTTAAATCTCGCAAGTGTGTACAATCCTCCCTGTCTGCAGAGTCTCCAATAGAAGTTTAGGAATTTGCTGCCACTCACTCAGTAGTTGGGGTGGGTTTAAAGTATTCAGAACGAATCAGTGTGTGAGACAAGTCAGGAAGGAGGGACATCGTCCAACTGCACTGGGCAAGTTTTATTTTTTTCACGGAGAAAGGGATCAGTCAGCGGGAACTGAGTAACCATTTCCGTTGTTTTTCCAGTGTTTATTGGCTATACACCGTTTTATCGGGTTTATCTGTTAATTAATTATTTGGTATAAGATTAATGTAAAACTTTAAGAGTGACATACAGATGGAGAGGCATCTTCATATATCCCCCCCATTATTATACTCCCAATAACTTCCAACATGTAAAGACATTGAACAATTCTAAACTGTTGTCATTGTGTGTGTGTGTGTGTGTGTGTGTTTAGATCCCTCTGGACAGGTTTCGCAGTGAGGAGGTGGGCTCGTGGAGTGCTCTGAGCTCCTCTCGGATTGTCCAGCTCTACGGGGCAGTCAGGGAGGACGCCTTCATCACGCTCTTCATGGAGCTCAAGAAAGGTGAGCCCTGGAACCAGACCCAGGCCCTTTGGGATGAACTACCTGGGGTGTAACAGTGTACACTTTAATTAAAGGTTTCAAATTTTACCTAAGCGTTTAACTGTTGGCACTAATTTGCATGATAAATATAGGTGTTAGACTCTGTGTTAACATAGTGAGTCGCCTCGAGTTGTTTTGAGCTCCGCACAGCGTCCCCGGCCATGCCCCCAAGCCAATCTGGACCCCCGGTTCATCTCAGTGCCAGGCTAGCCTAAGTGCTCAATTGGTTGCCTAGCAACACGTCTCCTGTTAAGTGTTCCAGCTGCACACATTTGCACAACAACCAGTGACAGGACTGTCTGTCACACTTTTTAAATCCAGGTTTGCTGTTCATGAAACTTTTTTTTAAGAGGGTAGATTCAGTTATTCATATCTTTTAAAGCACTATTTAATCTAAGAAAATGTATATAAACACAAACATTCCTAAAAAAAGGTTTTTAAACAGTTTTGTGAATAGACTCCTTATCTTACAATAATAACAGTTTTAGTAAAATAATATAGTTGAACAACACAAAACACATGAAATCCATGCCAGCTGATTTCCAGAAGTCAGCCGAGCTGGAGCAGTATAGCTGTTTGCAATGTGGTGTCGAGTAAGTGGGGAGGCTCCTTTGACCCCCTCCTCTCCGTCTCGGTCCCTCCCATAGGCGGCTCTCTGGCTCAGCTGATCAGAGAGAATGGCCGGCTGCCCCAGGACAGAGCTCTCTTCTACCAGGAACAGGTCCTTGAAGCCCTGGAGTACCTGCACTCCCGCAGGGTGCTGCACAGAGACGTCAAGGGTGAGTTTGTTCAGTCCTTTCGCAGGGGGAGATCAGCATGAGTAGTCAAACCCTGATGTTGTACAAGTTTGCCATGGTTTTGATATGCTTCATCTGACATACCTCTCTGGGTTTTACTATTCCACTTTGCTGGGCTTTTACTGATGAATACCTGATTTATTCTTGCATTTTTTTCAATGTGTTACATGATACATTCTGTGGTTCCCTTACAGTATATGCATCTATGTTTATATCAGTCATGTTCCTAGACAAACATTCTGTATTAGCCATCAGATGAAATTGACAGACTCCTGTCCCTCATATGTTTTTGGCACTCACTGTCCCCCCTCTCCCCATCTAGCTGACAATGTGCTACTGTCCCAGGATGGGGAGAAGGCGTTCCTCTGTGACTTCGGGCACTCTGAGAAACTGGGTCTCAACGGAAAGAGCCAGGTGCCCTCTACAGGTCAGTTACCATACTGCGTCCCTAATTTAAGACATTGGATAATTATTAGAAATCTTGGATGAGAATTCAACCAACCCATGTCAACCAAGAGTCATCGATCAGAAGGTAAAAAAACAACAACACATGTTTTTATGCTTAATAGTATCCATGGCTACAATAAGAGTTTTTCTGATTTTTAAGTTAATACGTTCTGTGTAGAGTGTCTATTATAACAGACATCATTTCGCAGAGTTTATGCTCACAGAACTCACCAAACCACAAAAGATTATACAATAAGAAAGACATGATGCATTAACTTATATAAGAAGCCGTCAATAGTCCACAGCCTGTAGAGATTTGTTAGCAAAGAACTACGAAACAATAAAATGTCGTGCTTATCCGAAGCCTCAGCACTAGGGTTTCAGTGTGTTGTGCTGTGTGTCTGTTTAGGGGCCGGGCTGCAGGGCACCGAGACGCACATGGCCCCCGAGGTGGTGCTTGGCGAGGGGTGCGGCTCCCAGGCTGACGTGTGGAGCAGCTGCTGCATGATGTTGCACATGCTGAATGGCTGCCATCCTTGGACCCGCTACTACACCCACCCACTCTGCCTCAAGGTGAGTCTCCCCATAGTGAAGGCAATGAGAGATGATGAAGCGTGGAAAGCACAGAGAGGTATGGCAACCCATATTTAAAAGCATGGCAACCCAAGGTAAATGATGGTAAATGCAGTAGAAC
Organism: Polyodon spathula; assembly: GCF_017654505.1. Classification (NCBI taxonomy): domain Eukaryota; kingdom Metazoa; phylum Chordata; class Actinopteri; order Acipenseriformes; family Polyodontidae; genus Polyodon; species Polyodon spathula. Next base: position 5,023,924 of record NC_054561.1, on the reverse strand, counting down.
CATGGGAAAAGTATAAAAATACAGTGAAAAAATATCGCAGTAAACTTTTATATGGGTCACAAGGGCTGTAATTTATTTACACTACCGTTTATTAATATGAGTAAACAGAAAGAAGAAAATGTAATCTTCATTTACACTTTCATAAAGACTGTTATTTTTAGTTATGTTTAGGCCTTGTAGAGAGGACAAAATTAACAGTTTGGCAGAAAAAAACACTAAAAACAAATAAAACCGTCTTGATCTCACAATGGATGAAACCCAAATAAATGTGGATGTTCAGTAAACACTGGGCTGCGCAGCCGTGGGAATCCCTCTTATGCAGCTCCTGAATGAGTAGCTCTCACAGCCTCTGATATTTTATCACAACTTGAGAGAGGTGAGCGGGCTTCACTGCCAGTGCAAGTGATTTAGTAATAAAGACCCCTGAAGACCCAGTCCTGGTGGTTTTAGCATGGACCATGTGCGCAAATCTTGTAGAGAGAGGAAAAGGGAAAAGCAACCGGAATTAGCATTACTATTTTGCATTAGCATATTGTAATTAGTAATAAACTTTTACATCTGTATATACTACATGGAGTCTGCAGTCTTATTTATAATTGTTGCGCAACTGCTGTAAGATAATACAACTTCTCATGCTGCCCTGTGAATAATAAACAGACACTTCATCATGTCTTGCGTTTTAGGCTAGTACTCTTGTGATTTCTGTCACTAAAACCCCTCAAATTATAGCCTTATTGTGTAGTTTGGTTTCCTTTATTCCTTATATTATTTGGAATCGTCTGACAAGCTCTTTCCCCACAGATTGCCAACGGACCCCCACCCATTAAGGAAATCCCAGCCACTTGTCACCCTTGCACTGCTGATGTAATCTTGATGGGTTTAGAGAAGGATCCAATCAAAAGGCCTATGGCTGCAGAGCTGAGGACAAAGGTCAAAGAAGCACTAAAACAAGGTCATTAATTCTCTTGAACAGTATGGTTCAGTTTGACAGTACTGGAGAGCTGGGAATGAAAGTGTTTAGTGTAATGCTTATTATTAAATCACAGGGTAATGGCAGTGCTGGAGAGCTGGGAATGGAGTCTGTAGACTAGTGCTCATTATTAAGGAGCTAGAGATCTAAGAAAAGAATATAGCTTGTTCTCAATGTAAATAATAGTATTATCCTCTAATGTAATACTCATCTCTCCTTGTGCCGGCAGTGGGTGGCCTAACAAGTCCCTTGAAAGGAACCTATCAGGAGCCAGCAAACTTTGAACCAATCACAGAGAAATCTGGGAGCAGTGAATCACAGGCCTCGCCCTCGGACGAGCTTGTTCCTGCCCCTCTGCAGGATGAAGCCCTGGCATTGGAGGAGAAGACAGAACTGGAGTGGGTGAGCCGTTGGAGGAAGGTGGCGGAAGAGGAGGAGTGTGTTTCTGAATCGCCCCGCCCCCTTTCTTCCCTCACCCCCACACCTCTACTATTGCAAAAACTGAGCCACCAAGAGCGCAGCGCAAGTGTCTCCGAGCAGGAGCTACAGCAACTCGAGAGAGGTGAGCGGGCTTCGCTGCCCCTGCAAATGAATTAAACATGAGAGAATGAGCAAAGTAGACTTTAAATCAGAGGTTCAAATAGTGCTCTTCGCTACGCAGCTGCACCATATGGACATATTTGTGTGTTTCAGCATGTGATCCAGTGTAAACAGAATGAATGACAAGGGTTTTGTGTTTTTGTGTTTGTTCAGACTTCTTCCTGAGCAGTCTGTCTCAGCCACACTCCCCTGAACTCCAGGAGCAGCTGTTGTCCTGCCTGAGCAGTGAGTGCTACTCCCACTGGGACCCTGGTGACAAGGTCAGTCTCTACACCACTCAACCAAGCACAGCAGCACGATGTGGACAGGGCACGCCACTGCCCTGCTGCTTTATTATCCCCTACCGAGGGTGCAGTGCCTACAAATCAGCACAGGATCCAGATTACCAGGGTCAATTGAGTTTGATATACATCCACCTTTAAGTAATTGTGCCATATGTCCAAAGTGTTTCTTTAATTAACTCCTGTTTTTTGAAAGGTGATAAAAGCGTGTTAATGCTCAAAGTGAAACACCTAATATGTCCTTGACATATATAACATAGTTGTTTGGTTCTAGTTTTGTCTAATTTGATTAGGTTTTTTCCTCTTTCAAAAATGGGAGTCAATTAGACTAAAGTAGGTGCTATCAAAATATAGCCCATTGCAAAGGAGCACATGTTATAACAGGATTTTTTTTATTATTGTGGGACACATATCTGGTACTGCACTAGGTGAAATAATGTATGTGTTTGCTTGTCTTGCCTTCTAGGAAGTTACTGCTTTGCTTCCTTAGTCATTTCACCCAGCATTGTCTTCTGGGTCAAAGCATGTTACTGGCTGAAAGCATGTCAGTCAGAAGGGAATAGTAGCCACTTAAAGGGTAGGGACAATTTCGCCACAGGTTTCCCAGGAAGTGCAAGACAGTTTTAAAGCATAGCTTACAAACAGATTTCTTTAACCCAATGTAGAACCAGATATCATGTATGTAATGAATGGATGTGCATGGAAAATGTATGGGACTATTGTAATAAACTGTATACCACACAGTCTGACCGGCTATCCTTAATGCTTCTTAAAAAGAAAAATGATAACTGAGTACAATTATTGCCCACTAACATTGATACAAAGGACAATATCTTTAGTTACCTTTTATAACAGTTGCACTGTGTATGTTTGGTACTTTTTGAAGTTAAGGAAAGCAGTGCCATCATCAAAATGTTGAGACTACAAACTGTATCACTTTTTAAAAAATACATTTAAAAAAAAAAAGATATTACACTGCACCCTTCTAAATTTTTTCTTTTTAAAGAGGAATACACTGCTTGTATCATACTACCATCCAAAGATTGTTTGTTTTATAATAATTACCTTTTTTTTCTTTTAATCCAAATTAATTCACAGCATATAACATTTGAGCAGTTATTTGAGAATAAGTCATTTATAAAGGTCATAAAGTCTTATTTAATTGTGGTGTGAAACAGCAGTGTGGGCATGCTGTGTCAGTTTACTCCAGGTTGTTGATGGTGTTCTTGTTTCTCCAGGACTCTGGGAAGGGATCGCTCAGTCTGAGGGATGATCTGAGTTCGGGGATCTTCTCCTTCAACAGCCAGCCAGACGGACACAGCTTCAGCATCGAGAGCTGGCTCGGACCCTGCTCCGGCCCGCCCAGCTGCTTCAACGGTCAGCCACTTTTCAGCAGTTTTGGGGGGAGTGAGAGGCTGTGATGCCAGTTATACCCTGTAAAGGGTTTTGGGGGCAGTGAGAGGCTGTGATGCCAGTTATATCCTGTGAAAGCATAGCCATGTGTTTTTTCTCCCAGGTGTGGACGTGCATATCCAGGGGTTCGACGGGGAGTGGCTGCGGATCAGGGAGGCCCCCAAAGTGCTGTTGGGGCGCATCGCTACTGGGATCAGTGAACAGGTGGGTAGGAAGGGAAAGGACCCCCCACATGAAGATGTGCAGTAAACCTAAGCCATGTTGATTTCAGTTTAGAACTAAGATTTTACATATCTACATATTTGAAATGCCTTTGTCAAGCTCTTACACATAAGTTACGTCTGTGTCAGTAAGTTTGATTATCTACTGGCCCAGTTCTGAACATATCTTGAGTGTTTGTACTGCTGCCTTGGGTGAAGTAGTACCAACCATCTAGAGTGTTGCCTTTAAAATATCTCAACTATTCCAGGTGGAAGAATAAAATACAAAAGTGTCCAAAAGAAGAAAAGACAATATAGCTGGTGCTGGAAATGTTTTAAATATTGGTTCGCACTCCTTTAACTGCAAAACATAGTTGTCTCTTACAAATTCAGACTTCATGTTTTAATGTTTCACAAAACTGGGGTTTTAAAAGGGGCAGTGCAGTGCTGTAAACAAAGTATATTTGATACAAGAGGGACACACTGAAGTTATCAGAAGTAACTGATTCAACAGAGAGGCTGTGTGCTGACCGCGGTTCGTGCTCTTCTGCCCCCCCCCAGATCTCGGAGGCTGCATTCAGCCTGGTGACGGTGGAGGGGTACCCAGTATCCTGCGATGAGGAGATCCCAGATTCAGGAATCGATCTGCGCTGCACCCCTGCTCCAGACTGCAGCCTTGTCTGGACCTGGCGCGTCAAGAAAGGCCAGCTGGAGATCCGGGAGTGAGCAGGGCCGCAGTCCTGCAAGTCTTCACCAGGATTAAGAAAGCAAAATCTGTATCTAAAAGTACTGTATTTGCCAAAGTATGTTTGTATTGTAAACTTTCTACTTGCCCTATTGCTTTTTCATCTTAACTGTTCAGAACATAATTCTGTATCTTAAACTTACTGCCACGGTGTTCTTCTGATTTTACCCTACAACAGAGAGAAATGCTAAACTCTAGCTGATGCAACACTGGTCGCAATCTGTACCATCCGAAATGATGCCTGGTCTAGTCTTTGGTGTTATGTTTTTCATACTTACAATTCCTCCAGGGCAGGGTTTTGGTGCGGCACTGTGCCAAAAGGGAAAAAAAGACATGCTGCAGTCCACGCCATACTCGCTGTATGGATTACTTGAGGACTACAGACTGCATTGCTGGCAATCTAGCAACCTTCACTAGAACTCACTGGTAACAAAGGAAATACAAAGACTTCAAAGATACAGGACCCATTCATAAATCCCCATCTCTTTTATAAAGATGTGCTGGTGAGCAACATGCATGTTGAGCTAAATAAAAAATAAAAGCAGTTCTGCAAACATTTCTTGCTTTGATGTGAAGTTATTACGTGTAGGTCTTTAATGTGAAGCATGTTTTTAATGAGAATTTCCAATGTAATGCTGGTACATCGTTTGAAGCAAGCAAAATGATTCCATACATTTGCCCCACCGTGCATCCCCATTTATTACAAATATGTAGTTTTGAAATTTTAGCAAGCATGTGTTTTAGTTTTAAACCATCTGGTTTCTTTTTCTTTTTTTTTTTTTTTTTTAAACCATAACAAGTGCTTTTCTGTTCTGTACCACATCATGGATCGTTATTGCTGTGTTACCTGTTTTAACAATGTGGGCAATAATCCTTACACTATCAGTGTGCACTAGAGCGGCCATTTCGTAAAGAGCTTTGAAACACTTTAAAGTTGTCAAGATGTTAACAATGAAAAGAAAAATTAGTTATTTAAACAGTTGTATCTACACGTGGGGACGTGTAATGCTATATTTTTTTCGGAACCCCACTACTTGCTCTTTAAATGTACATTGATAGCATTAACTGTCCCAAAACTGTTTTTCACTTACTGTAATTCAGAAGGCCCAAGTATGTTATAAATACGACCTTGTACGTGGTCATGGTAAACAACCTGTTTTCACACCAGTGCCATTTTATTTCACTAGTATTTGGAGCAGAACGATGACTGATTTGAGTTGAACAGTTGAAGTCAAATATATCTGTCAATGTCAAGGGCTTTTTATGAACATGGAGCTTTGTAGACTTTGCTATTTGTGCTCTATATATTTTAAAACTGCTTGACATTTTTATTAATGTTCTTTAATGTCATTTTTAATGCCTTTTTTATGTTAGAGGCCTGCAACTGTCACTGCACTGCTGCGTGAACGCCCTGCAACATTCGTGACATCACAAACATCTAACATTCACAAGCTTAGAAAAGAAATAATGACATACAAGTTTCCCATGAAATGGGGTCCTTTACCAAAAACAACATAGAAACAGCAAATTGATTTATTAACTTTACAACAGTTTAACAGCAGTTATAATCTGTAGCTGAAATAAATTCAAACAACTCTCTTAAGCCAGAGATATCCCCTGATTCTATCCCCTTTCCTGCAGATACATTTAAGGTGCTCTTCACAAAGTGCTGGAAAACAACCTCCACTTCAGGATCAATTTCACCTTTAAAGAGTAAAGGGTAATGTTTACAGTTTTCAAAATCTAAATCCAAAGCATTGAAGTGCAATATAAAGAATGAGGCTGTAGAGAACACTAAGAGCAGTGTCTCTCCTGCTGGGTCTGGGATGGGTCACTCAGAGCTGGTGTCCTCCTCGAAGATCCCCACAGCCTTCTTGCCCAGGGGGATGTAGATGAAGTGGTCCACCTCTCCCCCTCCACTGCTGGGCTTCTGGAAGTGGATCTCCAGGTTATCCTGCAGGTTTTCTTCATCCATGATGTCTGGGATTCCCACCAGCTGAACGGTCTTCTTGGAAATCGAGGTGCGTGTCTGTGAAAACACAGCGTGCAACAGGAAAATCACACTGAACACTGCAAGGGAAGAACCCTGCACCGGTACAGAAAGAGAGGACTGAGGACCCAAATCCACTACCTTTCTTCCACAATGCAGAATGACAAAGCATGGTAAAATCCACTGGATGGCATGAGAACAGTGCACCTTTACCTTAAACATTATATAGGAACTTAATTTGTAGCAATCTCCACTGAAGCTCCACACCAAGGCGCTGCTGTGGAGAGGCCCAGCTCCAGACTGAAGGCTTGCAAGAATAGCACAACTCCAATGATCGGCTTAAATAAATGTGAAACTTGTGGGGTTCAATTAAAACTGTTAACATTACTAGTAACAATGCAACAATTTAGGTATAATTCATGTGAGTCCTTAAACTGTTTGTTCATTGCTTTGTAAAATTAAGTTTTTACTTTTCAGAAAACATGGTGCAAACTTGATTTTGGTTTAAAAGACCTTCAAAAATATCCTGCAGGAAGAGAAACCAAATTGGCATGACATATTTGATATAGAGTCCACTCCATTGATAAGAATCACATCCATCCCAGATGATTTGATTCTTATAAGCAGTTGATTCTTAAAAGTGGATCAATATGATTGCTGTGGTGAACTGCTGCATAATCATCAGTATGTTAGTTTGAGAATAACAGCTTTGTTCCTTGCAGTGTAATGGGTTGACCACTAGGTCTCACGAGTTCCCACATGTATGGAAAATCCATAGTTGTATCCTTAACAAATTAAGGATAATGGTCAATTGGTTAACTCCTTGTTAGAGTTAATGGCACCTTGATAAAAGGGCTTAGCCGATAGCGTTGTGATGGGGGTATAGAGGAGTAAGGAAGTGGAAGCGTGCATTGTGGAGGCAGAAGTATGAGAAAGAAACCAAAACCAAACAGCGAGAAAGAGATCTGTTTGTTCCAGTACGATCTGCAAAAAACTAAAAAAGCCAACCATTTAACCACATACCTTTAAATGTTTGATTTCTCCATTTAGGAATGGGGTCACCTTCACACGATAAGTCTTATCAAACATCTTTATGTCGTGATATTCCTTGCTTGTCAAACCTTTCGCAACTGAATTTATGACAAAAAAAATGTTAATTTTACAGCCAGAACAGATTCATGAGGTCAGATTTATAACTTTTGTTTCAGAGCAAAGTTTTAAAACCTTGTCATGTTACGAAGATAGAAATAACTAATGTACAAGCAAGATAACTTTAATATTCTGGGCTCAATTTTGCAACGTGTGTGGACTAAGGAACCTTGAAAAAGCTTTAAAAACATAGCAAGCTTTGCTAAGAACAATCATTTACCTGCTCCTTAATTGCAACCAAGTTGCTTTTTTTTCTAGTTTTATATCATTATATCTTTTCCCTTGAACTTGATAAGTTTCATTTCATATTGAACAGAGTATTTTCCCCTTTAAAACAAACAGAGAGAAGTCTGCCCTTCTCAAACAGTTTCTTTCACACATGCTGACACGTGACTCTGACGACACATCTTGTACTAAAGTTCCATCACTGCTAAAGCTGTTCTCTAGATAGAACGAAAACCTATAAGAAACTAAAGTAGTTTAACCACATATTTTTTATTGAGTGTTTTGAAGTTATGAATGAGTAACTATACTATATAAAATGAAATTGACTATACTATATAGAAGAAAATGGAAATGATATAAGAACCATGTCTAAACATTTCTGAACCCAGCTGAAACAAGCACCAGCAGCACATCTATGCAATGTTCTGTGTGCCTTCACAGCTTACTGGTATCCTCCATGAAGTTCACAACCACGTTTCCTGAATCTGGCAGCATTTCCGTCATGTCCACATCCCCGCCTCCATTCCTCTTTTTCTGGAAATAAATCTCGAGCTTGTCTAAGAGTTGGTCCTCCGTGCCGATGTTGGGAAGGTCTGATACTAAAATGCGCTTGTCACACACATGAGTTTCCACCTAAGAAATATATAAAAAAAAAATTAAAAAAAAGCATGTGTCCCATTGGAGGTATGTGTGACCTCCCTTAAAGTTTACCACAGTAAATCTACATGGCAAGTTTTCCCAAGGCTATACTAGTCTATGCATTTATTGTAGATTACTATGGCTTGCCATGTTTTTTAATATGCTTTAGCATACCTATCTGTATTATACAATGCTTGCTTGTGCTTTACCATGCTTTCACTGTGCTTTGTTACACTTTGCTTTTATAAAGGTTAACTCCTGTAACTCATCTACAGTATGTTTTTTGGAAACCCTGGAGAAGAAGAGCCTCTCTGACCCGTCAATCACTGAGCATATATAAAAGCTGCCCTATCAGGGCCCTGCTGTGAGGGGGAAGTCCCTCTCACCTCCTGCTGAAGAGGGACATCCTCAAAGTAGCATATCGCCATTTTCTCTCTCACCTCACTGAGACAACACCTAGTGTTGGATATGGACCCAAAAGGTGCAGATTTTATGTCTTACACAATTTAAATAAATATGTTTTCTCAAGCCTCTTCATGGTTATCTGAGCCTCTAGAATCCTAGTTGCCGGCTCCTATTGAGCACTTCCTTAATCCAAAAACCCCCCCCAATCAAATCAATCCTTTAAATATAGCGTCTTTCATACAAAAAGATTATCAAATCGCTGTACAGGACAAAACAGAAGAAAATCTAAATACATGTGTATAGAAATTAAAGAAAAACAGAGTTCAGAATTCAGTTTAAAAAGGCCAAGATAAAAAACAGAAGAAAATCTAAATATAATACATTTGTATTGGGATTAAAGAGAAACACAAGCTAATCTAAATATAATACATTTGTATAGGGATTAAAAAGAATCACAAGCTAATCTAAAAAAGTCATTTTTCAATTTTCAACTGATGTAGCACTTCTGAGATGAGGTGGCAGTGAAGGCCTGCATCAGCTGATCTTAAATTGCGAGATGGTAAGTATACGACTAGAAGCTCTTTTACATAATCTGGTGCCAGACCTTTAAGTATTTGGTGACCTTTCAACTGTTGGCTGGACCAGCAGAGTTGAAAGATCACAGCATACTATTTCATTAGAACCAGAAAGTATTAGAGAAAACTGATTTATCAGAACTTATTTTATAAACATGATAGAAATAAAACAACTATTTATCATTTAAAATGGTATATTTTGTATGAAATAAAAATGCCGCCAGGTGAGTCTTTACCTCAATATCGCTGGGCACAAGCAACTGCACAGGACGGGCCTCAACTGTGATATAACAATCACCAAGTTTTATCTTGTGGAACTTTATTTCCAGCACCTTCTGAGCAACTGCAAGCAAAGACAAAAACTAATTATCATAAACTAGAAATGGGAATTTTTGGGAATACAAACAACCCCAGTGGGTCATATCAGATCGAATGTCAAAGCATGTGTATTATTAATAACAACCAGTTGAGGGTCACCCAGCATGCTTGCAGAAAGGAACTGTGATGGGAGAAGTGACCAGTAGGTGCTGAATTAGACTCCCATTTCAAGAGTGACATTAGGATGGGATCGGGTCAAAATGTGAACTTTTTCGCTGTTTGCAGTTCGGGTGTGGGTAAAAAAAAATTAAGTTTCGGGTCTTCTGTCCTTTCAGCGTACTCGTCTGTAACCCTTTCCCAACGAAAGCATTAGAAGGTAAATGTGCCAGTATTTATAAAGCAGGAGGCGTTTAGGGAGGAGTCATCGGACTAAGCAGTGTTGTTCTCGCTTGTTTGATACGTCACAAGATCCCTTTATCACGTCTGCTTGGTGATATTAAACACGTGTGTAAACGAGGTGAAAGAAAAGATAGCGCTGGGTTTATATCATGTAATGGACAATAGTTCGAGAGGTCAATCATAGCGTGGAATATTTTTGGAATCATGTTTTTTTGTGAACGACAACCACAAAACTAGTACATCTCTGCGAAAGCACAGGAGATCCCTTGCAACTGGTGGCATGAAAGGAATAGAAAGGTATTTTATAGTAGAGACAGTTAATATGTTACAATGTTAAAATATATCCAGACCACTAGAGAAAGCTACCACGCTGTACAGCCAATTGTATAAACTCTGTGGAGAACCGTAGCGGTATCTGTGCGTGAATGTGACAGTGTGAGAGTCAGCTGACACAGGCAGTAGGTAAAGGACAAACACATGCAGGTTCGGGTCATGTTGCAGATAAAGTGGGTCGGGTCGGGTCACAGACGGTGTTGCAGTGGGATTCCCACAGTACAGGAATACATTTCTCTTTACGTTTGCGGGAATGGATGGAAACAGAATTTAAACTGGCAGGAACAGGTGGGGCAGGGAATAAAGAGTCTTAAATCTCACGGGAACAGACGGGAGCGGAACGGAAGGCCGTGGGAATGGGAGGGAGCAAGTATGAAGGCTCCAGGAAGAGCAGTATCAAACTTTAGTTTCTCAGACACCTGAATCGTTAACCATGGCCACAGTCACTTTTCTATATTAGATGTTGCAATATTAACAAAATCAATATGAGATGTTGTAAAATGAAACCAATCACAGGCATACTCAGACTTCTGGGTATCCATATATTTACCAAGACAGATACTATAACCCTTGTATCAACGACACTCATTTTAATTGACACACCCCATTTTGTGATGTCGCTGGCTCATCCATTCAATTCAACCTTGCTTGCTTCAAGACCATTAACATAACTGTAAAAGGCCTATCCTCATTTTACATATGTCAACCTCAGCAAATAATTTGATTAAATACATTTGGGACAGAGATGGGATGGGACGGGTCAGGAAAATGTTTGATGGGACAGGATGGGACAGAACTCAATTTTCATTCCTGTGAATCATTGTATACTGTGAAAAGCATTATGAACAGTGTGCAGTGTACAGCTCCAATCTGACTAACAGAGTACATCTTAATAGGTAAATGGCATTGGTGCTCTCTGTATCTGCCTTTTCCTGATTTGTAGCTTGCTTCGATAATCTTTCTTATTGCTTAGTGCCCTGTACACTGCTTTTACTTCCTCATTTATTTAAATTGAAGTGGTAGTGATCTTTAAACTCTGTTGGTCCCACTGCTCTGAACTCTTTACTACAGCGCAGGTTATATGTTCCATTCTCAAATGCAGGAGTGCAGCTATGGGAGGGGGTCTATAAACTGTTTACATACCATCCTCTTCCTCGAAGGTGATCAGTGCTGTCCCACCCTCAATGGGGTACAGAATTCGGGGCTTCACATCGAAGCCAGACGAGGACCCCTCCACAGCAGTGACTCCAGTGAAAACCATTTTCTTCTCAGGCACTGCAGTGGACACCTACAGAAAAGACAACATGGTGCCATGAAGGATTAGGGTACAGCAACTCAAGCAACCCAAACAAACAACTTGTTTATACCGTCCCAGAAGGAACACTTTAGAACACTTGCTCTTTTTCAAATCATGTAGTTCTGTAACATTTCTCTACCATGCACATCTATTCATTTTACAGGTCTCAAATATGCGGTTTTGAAAGACACTTTAAAACACTTCATATCTGGTACTACACTCGATTAAAGAACACTACGTTCGCTTGGCTAGTAAAACTGTCCCCACTCCCTTCACTGGCTTCTTTCCTGTCAATAACAGGTCAGCTGCTTCCCCTACTGGCTGACATACTTTCAGCCAGTAACATGCTTTGACTCTGAAGACACTGCTGTGGTGAAATTAGTTTACTACTAAAACTCCCCACACTTCCTCATCAATATTATTGAAAGTGTTTTGACAAAGTGACTCATCAATCACTGATAGGTGATTTGGGTTTGCAAAGACAAAATTAGAAGCACAACATAAACAGATACGGCTTTTATTATAAAAAATAAATATTACAATAGAGGAACATCAAATCGAGTGGATATATAAACACAGGCTTCAACAGAAACAAGCATTATTAAAGACACCATTTTCTTTATTTCTTACATATAAAAAGAGAATTTCGTTATTTCGGCCAGCTATATACCAGGAACACTAGTACCTAGGTCTGGAATACTGAGGCGCGTGTACCTGGGTTTGGACTCTCAGCTCCTGGTTCTCCTCCTCCATTCTGTCCAGCTCATTCTGGAGTGCCTCAGACTCCCTGCACAGTTCAGCATGCTCTGTCTGCACCTTCACCAGTCTCTCCTGAAAAAACAAGGCTCTCTGTAATAAGCAGCACTAAAGTGATTGTAGCTAACAAAATAATTCCACAAATCTAACTCTGTTTTGCACTTCCATCTGGCTAAAGGTGTAGTTTTGAAAGAAACACACAAAGCAAATGTATTTTCATTTTAAACATATATGTTTTAACCTTAGGGTGAATGAAGCTCTGAGTATGTATGCCTTATTATTGGGTTATCTGTTTGCACTTCCTGGGCATGTTATTGTTTGAAAGCTTGTCATTCAAAAGGGGAAGCAGCTGATTGGTAATCGACAGGAAAGAAATAATTGAAAGGGTGGTCACAATTTCACTTTCCAGGTCAAATGACCCAGGAAGTGCAACACTATTTGAAAGCATTGATATCAAACAGAGGTTTCTTTAACCTCAAATTACTTTCTTATTCTACAATATTCTGTACATACCGTTGATATACGACAAGGTCCTCAACTTTTCATGATAACGATCGCTCTAATTTGGAAGTTACAGCGTGACGGGGGCGTCTATGCTAGACACTTTTTGATTGAGGCTGTACTGACATTTTCAATTCATTGTTATGAAAAAAAAAAGTTATACTACAACCGGTAGTTGGTGTAAACTATTTTAAGAAAAATACTATTTTCTACTTTCTATTGAAAACACATACCTGGCAACCTATTTTCTATTTGTATTTTAAATAGATTCATGGACCACTATATAGTTACCTTGACTATTTTGCACATCCCTGAGTAAAAGAGATTACACTTTTTCATATATTGCAGAATACCGTGTACTTCCAGGGCCTCTATCTACACTATCATCCTGATGGAATTCCTGAATAACCAAGCAACGAGGACTTTACAAGCTGCTGACATGGAACTGTGCTGATTTTTTTATTTAATTCAAAGTCCAAGTCCTGTTGTTCTAATTACCATAATGAATCTGTGGTAAAACACATGATACAAGTTTCCGAACCTATGCAATGATATCTGCACACATCCGCCAACATGCTTTATAAAAACTTGTACCTTGTGAAGATTTAATTGCATGGCTTTGCGCTGCTCGTCCTCTTGGCGTCTCTGTTGCACAGCTGCTGAACGCACTTTGAACTCCTTCGTTATCGCCAGCAGGTTGTCCCTGGCAACCTTCAGTTCTGTCTGGTCGTTCTCCAGCTGGTCACAAATGGCCTACAAGGAAGAAGGCCACATATAGGGAAGACTGGACCATACCGCTGTGCACTGACAGCAGACCAGGACTTGTAACAATTTACTCCAGATATTGCACTTGGGTGGGACTCACTCCAGTCTGGGTGGGGGGGTTAGGGTTAGGCGAATCGTGGCGCGAGTTCACCAAACATCAGAATTAACTATCCTACCCCAGAGGCAGTTTTGATCCCAAAGATTTACTGTGCTTTTTCTAGTATATTTACTGTTCGGCAAATCAAATGTAATTGTACTCCATCCAATGCATTATACAATGTAATATCAAATTAGATTAGATTTTACTGCACTGCAAGTTCTGGATTAGTTCCTTGTTAGAAGGTTAGGGAACTTGTCCACTAATTAAATAAATTTGCTTTTCTTTTTCTATAAAACTAGATTAACAATCTATGTTTAAGAAACTATGTCAAAGCTTTTAAAATAAACTAAACAATTAAAAATGTGCTGTTAAACCCAAACACCTTATTGCCAAAAGCAAGATGCAATAGTCCTGCATTTTTGAAATCTTGGATTGCACAATGTTAACTAGCAACAGCCATTGCGCAATGGCAGGGGTGCAGTGCACTAAACTGCTAAGCGCATATGGAACAGGGTGCACAGGGACACGCACCTTGTATTTCTTTATTTCTTGTTGGATCATCTCCAGATATTTCCTGGGAGAAGCGTCTGGCCCAACAGAAGTGAGAAGTGAAAAATCCTGCAACAAAAGCATACATTATCAGCTACATGCATTTAACATTAGTAAGTAGTTTTTTTAAGCGTTCCTTCATATTTTTTGTGATATTTGTAATAGTTCTGAACTGTCTGACAAAGACACATTGTGTCGAAACGCGTCTGGGTTTTTGTTTGTTTTGAAAAATGTTTGTTCAATAAAATATATTTTAATCAGAAACTGAGGGTGCGACCAAGTATATCTCCGAGTTAATGTTTAATATATATATATATATATATATATACCGTATATATATATATCAAAAAAAATATATATAATAATATATCTATATATATATATATATAGTTCGTCTCTGTCAAGCTCTGTCTCGAAGTCTTCAGTTATATTTGAAGTTGTCTTCAGACTGTGCGCATCATATTTGATGAGGTTTCGGAACAAGACATTATAGCGAGGTACCGCTTGAAAAGAGAAGATATTCAACAGCTTTTCACATTTCTCAACCCGTTTGTTGACAGGCAAACAAAAAAGACACCACCAGCATATTGTTTCATTTGGATTGATGTATTATTGCAACTTTTTCATTTGTTTTGTTTGCACTATTTGCATTTTGGTTTCTAGTTTTGTTCACTATCCTTGTATTTTTTTTTTATAATATCACTGCTAACCCATGTCCGCCTAGAGGCACTTGAGACTAAACTATTATAACTTTCTATTTCCTTGGATTACTGTTGATTGTCTGACCAAACTGTTCCCATTTAACCCTGGGACTTAAAAGGATTATTCATCCGAGCTACCTTTCCATTGGGAAATCGTTTGCTAGACGAACATTTCCAAACCAGGGAGATTTTGCTGCTGTATGAAAATCAACCATTTTCTTTTTGGGTTTTTTTTTTTCCTTAATCATCTGAATTAGTTATATACCTTAGTTCTGGTCAATCCAGTATATATATATATCTGGACAAGATATATATATATATATATATATATTATTGCTTCTATTTATATAGTTAATGTTTTTGATAATTACATTATACTTAAGGCTTGTTACCATTTGGCTCCATGGCTCCATTTTACACTGGCTAATGCTTGTATTAAGGAAGACTAAACAGTATTCCTTTCGTAAGTAAAGAAGTGACAACATTTCGTTTGATCAGAAATGGGAATACGATTGAATCAAATTACACAACATACTGTTGACTCAAAAAAAAAAAAAAGAAACTCCAGCCAAGATCAGCTGAGAAATTAGCCTTGATAAAATGTGTTATCTAATTTAGACTTCCAGATGATGGTTCTGAGGCTGGACAGGTCATCATGCATTTAACACGTGTAACATGTTTCTTTCTAAGCAATGCCCGTCCGCTTACAGCATGTTACAGGGGGGGATTTGGAAATACAACTATTCAGAGAAACTTCAAGGGTTTGCCTGCGTGAATAACTATTTACCATACTTAATTACTTCAAAAGGAAATTCCCATTCCTGCAATCAGGGCAGCTTCTCAACAAAATTCAGACTCTGATTAGTGGGCATCACTTATATTGCACACAGTCAAAAGATAGAATATTAACACACTGCATCACCTTTAATACTAACAGTTGTAGTAGAAAGTGCCTGAAAAAATTCCTAGCATCAATTAATTACAGCAAACTAATGATCCAAGCAGAAACTGCAACCAAACAAAAAATATACAGAACAAATAATTATTAAATGGTCAGAAATTCAATATTCTGAGAAAAATGGCTTTTATGAAATAACCATTTAATAAATAGAAATAGATATGTAATGTTTTCATACAGGAAGAGCCTGTTTTGCAGACTGGGCACTGGAAGATACCAGAGAGAGAGAGAGAGCGAGATGAAAAGTGGAAATCAGAGAGAAGATGCATTTTCTTAGGCAGAAAAGGGACTCTGCAGCAGTAATCAGAAATAAAACTGAAGCTCGGAATTTGATAGTATTTAATTGCTACTGCATAATGTAATAACTACTTGTTGTGTAGAAATGGAACTACAAAGACAATAAGATCATTTTTTTCACAAAAAAAGGTTCTGAAAGTATAATATTTCACTCTAAATACCACCATGAGTCTCTGCATTTACTTTAAATATGAAAGTGAAAATAAATAGCTTGGAAGTTATTTTCCCATACTGCCACAGTTTAAGGAAGTAACAATCTGGTCACCGAATGGTAAATTTACCTGGTCAGACATCACTGTGCTCGCCTCCTTTATCGTCTTCAAAGTTTTAATCTGCTAATAAAATGGGGAGACATCATTTATAATAGTTTGACACATTATGTTTACCCTGCTGGTCTTCAGTTCCACGACACATTTAAATTGGTTTTGGCACATCTGGGTCCCAGCACTAAAACTCCACCGTGGCTGATTTCATAAATGAAAATTACATTTATCGTGACTGAAGAAGATGAAGCAAACCCAACAGTTAATTGTTCAACTACAAAAATGTGCTGACAGTGTTGAAGTGTCAAGTGAAAATTACCAGGCTTACAACTACCACCAATTCACAACTTTTTTTTTTGTTTGTTTGTTTTTAAGTGAGTGATTAATGAGATTCACCAATTTGCTGTGTTTATATTTAACTCTTATTTATATTTAAACAAATATGTACATTTTATTTGGCATTTTAGTACTACCGTACAGGAAACGTCTAATGTTGTCTGGTGTCATATTTAGTTTATATTGTAAAAAGCCGTTTATAAACACCCTTTTAAAGTAAATTATAAATGTAAATTTTAAAACCTATATAAACAAGCCCTCTCTAGAATAATGAACATCGTTATTATATAACACGAATTGCAACTAAACTGAAACTAAAGATATGCGTTGTTTTCATTTTAACGAGGAACTGAACTGCTGTATTTAATTTAAAACATACGCCACCAGAACTTAAAAGTAGGCTACGTAGAACACGGTTTTGTTGCGAATACTTCTAACTTGACTATTGCCTGTTTTCTGTATTTATTTATTTGTTTGTTTTCTGACTCTCACCTTGTGGGTGCTTCTTTGCTGCCCTGTCGAAAGTCTCTTTCAGTTTCGTTTCTATTGAAAATAAGTGGCTTGCAAACAATCTGGATTCAAAGTGCCAACTCACATCCCTGAAAAAGATAAACTACACGCACTTCGAGGACTTCTTTATACCCATAATAAACTCTGTGCACATTATGAATGAAGACAAAAGTTTAAATGTTTATAAAACTCCTCTAAACATATCAATGAATTTTTTTTTTATGAAATGGGTATTTTAAATATATTCTGATTGGTCAAAAAAGGTCACATGGAGGTGTTGCTATTGTGGTACTGTCAAGATATCAGGAAGATACTTGAATCCACCTTTACTGCCGCCACAGTGCTTAAAGGACTCTGATATATAGAGAGCGCTCTGGAGAATTATTTTCCATGACGTCAATGAAACCGTGAAAAAAATGCATCAAACTTTTGAAGCAGATTTCACATTTGCCCCAGGTCTTCTGAAGAAAACGGCAAGCAATAGCAAATTATGACAGTATGCAATTATTATGAAGTATTCAAAAGTGTTCAGTCATGAATTTGAACCATAAGAGAACTGAGAATACAAATGCAATTTGATCATTAGAGACGTAAATTTACATCATTTATACAATAGATGCCACTCATTAGCAACTTTAAAGACAACTTTTGGTTATTAACATTTTTCCTATGGTTAATATTATCCTATGGTTTTTCGCTTATTGAAACATCAATTTTGTACAATAGAGCCATAGAAAACATCATGAGGGGAAAACCACCGAAGAGTCTTTTAAGAGGCACCCAAATCTTCTCTAAAATAATTTAAACATCTATTTGTTTATTTGATTAATAATATATATATATATATATATATATAATTTACAGAATCTCAACTTCCGAGAATCTGAGTTGAAGGAGAAGGGGTGGAGCGATCAGAACGACAAATTTTGAACAGATTTAAATTGATGATCAAAATGATATTTTTGTGTTTCAAAAAACATAGAAATGTCTTAAAAGCTAGAAAACTGAAAGCTCTCCATATTCGTTTGTCTGTATGCCATACAAGACAAAAAAAAAAAAGTGGACGCGTTTATTATTTTTTGACAATGTGTACATTTTAATAGTTTTGTTGACTTTTGGAAAGACATAGGCTACCTCATGTTTTTGTAGAAAGACCACAAAGCAGGGGTCCGCATAGCAAGGGTAGTGTGTGGACAGTGGGCTGCAACGTGACCAAACTGCATGGATTGCAAATCTCAAGTACTTTTTCAAATGCATTTATCTGCATACCTGTCAACATTGTGTTTTGAAAACTGAAATCTTAGTTGCCTGAATTGAAGTGAACACCTACATAAGACAAAGGCATACAACAAGTCCACTGTGATATGCTGCTCCTTCTAATTTATGTTAAAAAGAGATGCTTCACAATCAAAATCACATATAAGGTTCAATTGGAGACGCTGCATGCCTCATTAAAAAGGGATGTGGATCTGCATGTGGCCTGCAGGCAGTGCTTTGGACACCCTTCACACACATACTGGTTAAGAACATGTATTGTAATATGTATTGGTCCTCAGTAGTTGAACTTATAGTTCATTTATTAATCACTTGTCAAACAAAATTATTTTATTACTATAACTTCTCAAACAAACTCTGCAAATGTCCATGATATTCTTTGAGCGCTGATTGCGGAAGCAGCTGTCTTTGTTTGTGTCCGTGTTATCTCTGTGGTGCCAGGGCTATATGTACTGCTTTGATACGCCCCCTTTTCTTCAGCTTCATTCAGCTCCTATTGGTCTCACTATGCCATTGAAAGGTTCTCCACTTCTTCCGGAGAAAAAACAAACTAGAGACCTGTGCTTGACGACTTTGATTATTTTTTTTTTCCCCTTAGTCCTACCTTAAACGTGTGCATTTTTTAGTTTTTTTAAAAAAAAAAAAAATTCATGTAATTTCCTTGAGATATTGTAAAAAAAAAAAAAAACGTTATATATATCCTAATTATACTATATATTAAATATATTATATAATTCAAATCAGTAGTAAAATGGGTTTGAATCAATTATTTGTAAAAAAAAAAATATGAAATCAGTAGTAAAATGGGTTTGAATCAATTATTTGTAAAAAAAAATAAAAATATATATATATATATATATAGAGAGAGAGAGAGAGAGATCTAGAGAGAGAGAGAGAGAGAGAGAGAGATAGAGAGAGAGAGAGAGAGAGAGAGAGAGAGAGAGAGAGAGAGAGAGAGAGAGAGAGAGAGAGAGAGAGAGAGAGAGAGAGAGAGAGATAGATTATTTTATATCAAATGATTTAAAATCAGCCAACCCTGCTGCAAACTGAACAATCTGCAACCCTTTATCATTGAAGACAGAGACTACTGGATGGATTTTAGAAATTTATTGGAACATTGGAGCAAGTTTAGAATCGAAGCTTCTGGAAGAACCATTTGTTCTTGCCGGTCTTGTATCTGTAGAGGAAGGAAAAAAAAAAAGCTTGCTCAAGGTTAAATCATATTTATCAATTTAAAACAATCATATATAATATACCATGAAGTACAGAACATCTTATTCAAACTCCAGAAACATTGAAAAAGTTGAGAAAAATAAATGTTCAGATCAAGCTTAACCCCTTTAAAATCAATAACCTTTCATGGCATATCTCAGCCATCGAATCGACAATTTTTTTTTGTGGGTAATAGCCATGACTACGGGACATGTCTCCATTTAACTGGTTTCAGGCTATGATGTTTGGGACGTATAATTATGAGGACACAAACGCTGCTGTTCACTACAGATTCATATAGACACCCGTCTATGTCAAGGGTCTGCTTCGCCAGTTCTACACATCCAGGAGTGTAGATCTACAACTCATTTGAAAGGGTAATACTTGGACCAACTAGCCATCTTCTTATACATAGGAGATAACTTGATAGACACAGGACTAACTACTATACCTGCATCTCATTTCTTTCTTACTGGTTTATGATGACATTTTTACTTTTTTGAAAATTATTCTCAAGAGATGACAGCTGCAACCCTAAATACCTGCAGCTGATGCCTAACTAGCAGTCATTCTTATTGTTATTAGCATTATTTTATGTTTGTGTGTGTGTAAAAGAATGGAAAGTCATTACTTAGCTGTAGTCATTAAGCTATGTATTTAATTATAGTAGATATAGTGGGTTTTAAAATTTCTGATTTATGGTTGCCAAACTACATGCGCTAAAACACTAAGTGGTCATTATCCATGCCCATATAGAGAGTCATTCTGCTTAGGCGTCAAAGGGTTAGACTACACACCAATTTCATTCATCATTTATTTGAAATGGTGGGTACTGCGTTTGAACGTCAGTTCCATTTTTACATAGTCAAAGTTGGTCCCTATATACATGCTTCTGTGAATTTGACAACCAAGCATCAACATGTAAACAGCAGTAAAGTTGAGCAGATTCATGAGTACATGTCTACTGTTTCTTTAGTACTGTTTGATATACAAACAGTTAATGCCTAGCAGATTGCATACTGGTAAAAATAAGTTCACGAGTTCCATGCAGACAAAAAGACTATGTACTATAGAAAGTGTTTTACCTAATTAAAATAAATCACTGTGTTATGAACAATTTAGAGTTACCACCATAATGCTAGTTAGGATTTTAATAATAGTATTTTATTCACACTCATAACCCAAGGATAAAGAACACCTGCTGTAAACTTGCTGCCAGTTAAAGGTGCACGAACACCAACCATTCACAAATCGACCCACAAAACTACTGAAGCTCTACAAAGCACAATCCCTTCACACCCACCTCTCTTCGAACTTGACCTTGGCTTCACGTCTAGCTTTGCGTTTCAGGGCTGGGTCCCTAAACACATCCTTGTTGACTACGGTCTTGTCCATGGGGATATCAACAGAGTATCTGGAAATGTACAGATACACTGTTTAGCAGGAATATCAACAGTCCAGATGCATGTGGGCTGCTGTTCACATGGGATGAATTGTCCAGTTTGAGAGTTGCACAAGTTGCCCAGATAGCCAAGCGGTAACTTAAGTACATATGCATTCAGGTTTTCGATATGGGGATACTAAATTCTCACTCAGGTTTTTGTAAAGCCTTGCATTCCAACACAATTTATTCCATAGCATTCAACAGTGCTGAATTTCAAAATACTAAAATACCTTTGCGGGCAAGCAGACTTAGTTGAAACAATTAACTTTATAGTTTTAGTATTTCTAAACACAATGAGACAGGTAGAAACACAAGACTAATGAGTCCAGCTAAAGAACTTCAAGCTAGTCTAGGAATGCCAATACATATTAGGGGTGGGTTACCTACTCGAGTACTCAATAATTACTCTAATTTTTGCAAGTGCAAGTAATTAATGCAAGTTAAACATATATAGTAACCGGGTCCGCTCAGGTTGACAGACTTGTTTCATCTGGTCCTGCGCATTCACATTATCTGTAGTGTCCCGGGGTGCGACCATACCACTAGTTTCGGTAGTGTGTGTGTGAGTCGCTGTTGGGTGCAGACCATGTCATCTAGACATCCTTGTTCTGCCACCAACCCCCCCACCGGAGCCCGTGTGTGTGTGCAATAAAGCACGTGAGAATAAACACACACTTTTTATTTATTTTATATATCAAAAGGATAACTGCATGTCTTAGCAATGAAATGCATTTTCACTATAAATTGTTACTAACCTGGTTGGCAGCAGATGGTTATAATTGTAGACTTTCACGAAGGCCTTGATCTTAGACCTCTTGGCAACCTTCTTCTTGCCCATTGTGGTGGTCACTTTGCGTGGGTAACGGTCAATACCAGCAACCAGGGCGTGGCTGTACTGCCTGTCAGAGGTGCCATCATCAATGTTCTGAAAGGCAAAGACAGGGTACATTCATTAATCACTGTGTACACCCACCTATGTAATATGGACATGCATACCACTTAGACCGCTTTTGGTTTCAGACTCATTACTTTATCACCAGTAATCAATGGTTAAGGTAAAGCTACTCAAAAGATATACTAATTTAAAATGTGCTACCACTTGAGACGTCTCAATCTCAATAAACCACCATGTTAGTAATTTCTCATTGCCTACAGTTCATATTACAGTCAGGTAGTAAATTGGACCTTACCTTTACAATAACTGCCTTGCGTCCAGCATAGCGTCCAGCCAGGACCATTACTACTTTCCCGGGTTTCATAAATTTGCCCATCTCTGCAAGAAAAAGTGTGTTAATATAAATAGATTTGCAGATTGTTGCTTAAAAACGGGTCATATAAATTAGAAAAGAGCCTTTTTTTCAGTGCCATGTCCCAAACTAATTTGGCTCAATTAACTGGATGCAATTTGAAGCGTCAGTGCATTTGCCTGTTCATAGGCACTTCTGAAAGATAGCTGTAAGCTTACACATGTTGCACCACACTGAAATTAATACACAACTGCTGCTCACAACTCCCCAAGGAAAGCCAACATTGTTCCAAAACGTAAATGTTAAAAATCTGTACAGTGTAATTGCATGCTTCTCGACTAACACACAAAATATACGCGATCTAAAAAACAGTATGACACCGGGTAGGCCAGAAAAACCAGCATCTTCCAAAGTAATAAAACTTTGTTCAGTTCAGTGCCTTCATAGTTTCGACAATTCTGCAAGTAGTGCAACCCACTATTCTTTCGTTTACAGTGAAATATCCCCGAAGGCCACAGAACAGGCCTTAAATAAGGCGACACAAACAATATATATTCCTAATTCTAAAAAAACGAAACCCAATCCCAACTCGTAAAAATGAATGTGTAGTCGCTCAACACAGTAATATTTACAGAAACGCAATTAGTTCCGTGACAACTTCACATATCCCACGCCTTGACATGTGTTGCACTAGCAGGGCACAGGAACCTGCCTCACACGATACTTACGAATCTAAAGCACACAGTAGTTTCAAAGCTAGCACCTTCAACTATCGAGTACTTTTAATGTGTTTACTCGCTTTGTGTAACAAACTGAAGATGTGAACGCCACACTTCGTTCAGTTTGTCTACGTTCAGGGCAATGATGCTAACTGTACCAAATCACCCGCACTACCATATTCCACTACAGGCCCACACTAGGTGTATGCATTGCGTCTTCATTATCTTTTCACCAGGACCAACCAATAAACATCCAAATGTGTCTTTCAGTCTGTTATTAAGTATTCATATTAACCATAAGCAGTGTATTTTTGAGATTATTTCTCTGAATTCTGACCGATGGAGAGGGATTACAGCCACGGCAAAACTACTCACTCCCGCACTCACTGGCAGCCTCTGACAGTAAAGGAAGAAGAAACGGCTTCGGCTGACCTTTCACATCGCCAGTTCGGTGACGTCAGCGCCTCTTCCGGCTACAGGATAGAACCGTAGATATATAGTTTGAGTGAGATTTCCGTCCGCCAAGTTGGAGGCTTATCAACCGTATTTATATAGTCTGTGTATATCTTGGTTTGCTTTTGCAGCTAAATAGATAATAATTTAATAGTTTAATGTCCAAGTTTAAAAGCTTGAAGCTAAATAAATAAAAACTCCGACAACCGCTGCGCGTACCTGCCTGTTTCCATTGGTTACAGCGCTCTCAGCGGCAGACCTGTAACTGTTAACACTTCAATGTCTTTCTGTCTACAGACAGTGTGCTTCCTTCAGTGCTGTAATAAATCTCCTTTTGTTTATAAAAACATGCTTTGTTTTTTTTTTTTTTTTTTTTGCTGCACATTTCTGAACCATAGACAACAGAAATGAATGCTTACTGGAATAATATATTTGTATACACTTAAATGAAATGTATGTAGTTAAACCGGACATTTCGAGACGGGACAGGATTTTAAATGAAATAAACATTGTTAATCCGTATCGGTTTCTAAATGAAATCGCGGATATTTGATAACCAGTGAAACTTTTATTAAGAATGCTTTCCAGTATTCATTTATAGCCTATACATTACAATGTTACAACAGCACATAATAAATTACGACAATACATGTTCTGCAATTAACAACATATTTTTAATGCTGTTTCAGAGCTGTTGTTGTTATTTGTTTATAAATAATTTTTATCACTCTGGAAATCTGGTAACCCTAAAATGACCCAAATGTATTATATGATGTATTATATATTATGGATCAATCTGTGCAGAATCTGACCAATTTCTGGTTGTCATAGTTCCTCTGTCCCTGTATTGATTCCTGTGAAGCTGGCGGAGCTGTGGTCTCCGTGTGGGTGCTGAGATAGTGTGCAGGGAAATAAAGAAGGGATTTGAAAAAGGAACCAGTGTCTCTGTTTTCTGTCTCTTGCATGACATGTTACATTGGTGTCAGAAGCAGGACAGCGTGGAGTGTCCCATCTGGAGTGCCCATTACCACCACCACCACTACCAGCGTGGCCACTATAGGAGTGCCCTGCACCACTGTCAGGGTGGTGACGGCTGGTGTGCCCTACACAGGTGTCAGCGTTGCCACTGCTGGCTGCACGTCTGGAAGAGTTGGCCCTTCCACTATCAGCATTGCTGTTGACGCGTAGTCACCAACAGTGCCAATTGCAGCGTACCTACAATTGCATGATAATGGACCATTAGTTGTTTATAGCTAAAGCATATTAACTGAAATTGTATTGCGTTAACTGAAAACTGTATCAAAGGTACATGATGAAAAAGTCTACTTAAAATGTAGGGCCTATATATATTGTGCAAGACTTTATTCTCACGGATCTGACTGCCCGAACGTGAAGGACATAAGAAATATACATAATAAAGTTTTCAGATGTACTTATCCTTCACAGTACTAAATTAATCCACTGGAGGATCATCGCAAATCTGATTTGGTACGCTGCAATCAGGATCCTGTTTAGTCTGATTTAGCAGATAATTCACCTGTGAAGATTAACTTCAGGTACGCTGCAATCAAGATTAGAAGGTGTACTAACTTTAGACAAATCAAGTGGTCTAAACCTGCTTAATTTAATAGTTAGACACATCAAGTGGACTACATTTGGTATGCTGCAATTGACCCAAAGAGACTAAGGTGGAGGCAATGTAAAGATCTATGGATGCGTGCTGTACTGTAATTGTGTTCCCCGCTGTTTTGTTTACCTCGTCTGTGTCAGCCTGCGTGGGCATGTTCTGTGTCTCCTGTGATTGGTCCAGTCTGTAAGCCACTGTGTTTGCATGTGTTCCGTGTGTGTTCCCATTGGCCGTATTAACCACGGGATCATCTCCAGTTAGTACAGTCCTCCATATTAACCCAGAGATCATCTCCAGCTAGTACAGTCCTCCGTATTAACCACGGGATGATCCCCAGTTAGTACAGTCCTCCATATTAACCACGGGATCATCCCGAGTTAGTACAGTCCTCCATATTAACCACGGGATCATCCCCAGTTAGTACAGTCCTCCATATTAACCACGGGATGATCCCGAGTTAGTACAGTCCTCCATATTAACCACGGGATCATCCCGAGTTAGTACAGTCCTCCGTATTAACCACGGGATGATCCCGAGTTAGTACAGTCCTCCGTATTAACCACGGGATCGTCCCCAGTTAGTACAGTCCTCCGTATTAACCACGGGATCGTCCCCAGTTAGTACAGTCCTCCGTATTAACCACGGGATCGTCCCCAGTTAGTACAGTCCTCCGTATTAACCACGGGATCGTCCCCAGTTAGTACAGTCCTCCGTATTAACCACGGGATCGTCCCCAGTTAGTACGCTCCTTTCAGGACTTGACCCTCGTAATCCAACAATGCGATCACATTGAAATGTTTACTGATAGCTGCTGTAGAATCTTTGTTCACAATATAATACATATGCAAAACATGTGCAGCTTTCAAAAGGGTCATTTTTGGTTTTTGATTAAATAAAAATATGACTATGAATAGCATCAGGTAGACTAGACAAGGAATGTTTAGTATTGTACAGGTTACAAAACAGGTCAACACAACCAACAAAAATATGTATTATTTGCATTTATTTAACAATAAACTAACATTTACACAGAACTGTATTAATATATATATATATATATATATATATATATATATATATATATATATATATATATATATATATATATATATATATATATACACATACACACACACATATATACACACACACCATTTCAAAGATAAATTAAGTACATAGAGAACACCTTAAATAACCTCACGAAACAGAAACACCTTCCTTATGGACGGTACATGTAAACAATACAGCTATAGGACACAATATAAAGCAAAACATACATACAGGGAGAAAATCAACAGGAAACTCTCATTTCAGAGGTGCCTGAATCTGTAATGTTTCTCAATGAATGGCTAGGCTTGGAAATGTGCACCAGTTAGCGACTATGTACCTCTATTGCATAATATTCAAAACAGTGTTACAAAATAATATGTCAGAACCCAAAAGTGCAGATCCTTATCATAAACATTACTATCATTATTTTCTAAGCAACTACAACACTTATTGTCAAATTAATTACAGCTGGATCATCCACTAATGGCCAAAGAAGGTTTCATTTAGTATTACAAATGTTATTCATGTTTGATGTCTTCAAACCTCAATTTAAGATTTCTTTCCACGTAGAACCAGTCTATACCAATTTACAGTTTTCCAAAAAGGTTATATTTTTCAAGTGAAAAAAAAAGAAGAAGATTGCCACTACTAGCAATAATGACTTGATAATTCTCCTATAAGTTCAATACAATTCTAAAACAAACATACCCAAGCACCAAATAAACCCTCAGGTTAGCATTGGATAAATAAAGGGGACCTTAATATTATAAATTCATAATTTTCTTCAGAATTTACGTATTAAATGTTTTTTTTCTTTGATATGCATTATATCAGACATGATTTCAAAATAACAGAATTACAAAAATTTCCAGTTTAAAATAAAAAGTCACTTTTCTACTACAGCTTTACTATTCTTTTACAAAAATAATCTTTTTTTTTTTTTTTTTGGAAGGAAGAAATACAGTGAAAATAAGTCATGCCCCATGATCTGTCACAACGCAAACATCTAAAATATGACCATGCAATCAAACAGTATTTTCCTTTAATATATCATACTATGAAATCCTAAACACAATATACAGTAGAATAGTGCTATTTGCTTATCAGTGTAAACCTTGTCTCCACTGCTGTTAAGCTTTTAAAGATTCATTTTATACATTCATTTAAGTAGCAAGAAAGCTTACAGGCACTGTAAAGATGTCTAATAAGTCTTGCCCTTATAAAAGTTTATCCTGGTAGATTTGTAGTTATGCTATGCATTTACCATAGTCTACCATGGTTTGCCAGGTTTTTAATAATCAGGTTTTACCATCCTTACCTATGCTTTCACTGTACTATGGTAAACTTTTATAAGGGTGGCAAGTCACAGTTTTTTTTTTTTTTTTTTTTTAAAACTCAGAAAAAACATTTATGATTGCTATCACTGTAATAAATGCTGTATGAAGTTCCTTCAATGGTTTTGATATCACAGAACTTTAAAATGCACTAGAGGCTTCAATTTTTACAACTAAAATGACAAATATTATATATCTTGTACATGAAAAATGTTTAAACAAAGAAAATTGGGAAATTACCCTGACAAATCTTCAAGCGCTATAGTGGTCCCATAGTTACAAAACCGTGCTGTTTGTGTTCCACCTTATATCAAGGAA
The DNA here is from genome assembly GCF_017654505.1 of Polyodon spathula. Lineage (NCBI taxonomy): Eukaryota > Metazoa > Chordata > Actinopteri > Acipenseriformes > Polyodontidae > Polyodon > Polyodon spathula. Next base: position 4,995,970 of record NC_054561.1, on the reverse strand, counting down.
CAAATTTTATAGCGTAACGCCATTCTAGACAAACGGGAGCCATGACCACCTTATAACCAATTCCGTGGTAAAAAGGGGGAGCGCTGTATTGGATTATTAGGGATTTTCTCCTCCAAAAACAATTCTTAAAAAGTATGTGGAGTTAACAAAATAATTCCAATAAATCTTACCTAATATACGTTGCCATAATTTGACAGGTTCCTATATGAAAAAATGTGGTAAATGTGAATTTGATTTTTTTTTTTAATGGTAATTTATTTGAAGCTGTTGGAGATGAACACTTATCGAATGCTCCTTGCAGATACTTCAACGCTTCACTTCCGGTCAACTTTGTAAGGTTGCTTGAAGGAATCAAGCAGTCAGTGAAAAGAGTTTTAAAAAATGCAATCCGGAAGAATCACTGGACGCTGTTCACACACTTTAGGACCATGCAAGGACATTGCTTAGGAGTGGATCTTGTGCTGATGTTAAAATGTAAAAAAAATTAAAAGGGCACATGATCACAGAAGAGAGGTGAAATCATACATACATACATACAATAATAACAATGACAAAAAAAAAAAAAATAGATTTGACCTGATCACCAGCTCAAACTAAGACATTCGCACTCTTCTAAAGCATCAGCTGTTCTCACAAAGCCTCATAATATTATATATATTTACTGGATTTTTTTTATATGTAGTCTAATAGCAAAGACAAGTTCCTGAGGTTGAAAAACTAAATATGAAGTGGCAAATGAAACAAAATTATACATCTTGTACAGTCACACGATAGATTGGAGAAAAAACAAAAACAAACCTGTCTAGTGAATCCCTGCCTAATAAGAGCACAGAAAGAGCACTTGTAGATGGCCCCTTTGACTGCGAGTAGCACGTACCCTAATGTTAACTTTCAACATGGCAGTTGTCTTTGGAATGGTTGATGTTGGAAACTACAAAAATAGCATTGTTTAGCAGTCCATCTCAATAGAATACAGAAGTTATGATTCTGTGCAATGGAGAGATGAAGAAAGCATAGCAAAATAGACACGTGAAAGCTGGCCATGGTAAACGCTGAATCATGTTTACCTGCTTGCAAGCCTTATCAAAACAGAAGCACCGGTTGACGCCATGGCACTGCTGACAGGAGCCTCCAGCACAAACCTGATTTACTAGGATTAGTGGTAAAGCCCTTGAGACTCAACCAGTTCCTGATGATGCAGATTTCAATTTAGGAGGAAAGCACTTCATAATGCTTTTTCATTGGCCAGAATGGACACGTTTCTTTAGTTTACAGTTAACTAATTTATAACTGGAAGATTGTCTCAAATGGTCCAATTAATTTCCTACTTCTTGGCAGACAAAACATGTAACAGGTTTAGAGTTCATAAAGGGATTATTAGGAAAGTTTACTTTTACTTTTAATAGTGAAAAAATGTAAATATGGGTGACAAATGATGATCACGGCGTAGACAATTAGATGCTTTCCGTCAACTACAGATATCAATGAACCGGTCCAGAATATTCTTAACATAATAATATTTTTAAAAAACGTAGTAGTTTGTCAAAACGCATCTCTGATGTTCTTCAGCTGGCGTACGGCCAAGTCAACGGGCAGGTTGAACTGCAAGGTGCTCAGCCGGCTCAGTATTTGAAGGCCGCTTTCGAAGCCAGTCCGGGCCATGTAGCTCCAGGGCTGGTAGTGACACTGAACCAGGACACCAGACTTGCAGATCAGATTCACCCAGGAGACCAGGCGCTGCTCGTTCAGAGCCATGCACACCAGCGCCTTGAACTCAGAGTCTGCGCCACGCTTGTAGGGGTCGTGTTCCTGGAGGACGGAGTGGACAGCGGAAAGCAGAGACTGCTTGGGCGTCACCACGGCGCTCCCCATCACAGGCAAGCTGAAAGACTGCGAGAGCTTGCGGGCAGGGGAATCCACAAACGCACGGCCGTTTTTGGCGTTATAGAACTTGACAAAGAGCTCCCAGGGGTGCAGCGTTTGTGGGGAGGAGCTGAAAGTGGGAAGCAGGCAGGAGATGGGGGCCAAGACCAGACTCATTCCCTGGGAGGGAGCGTAGAGACCATGGGCCATGAGGTCCCGCAGAGCCATGGCCAGCTCTTTGCGCACGGCGGTGGTCAGCTCGTCCCGGCCCCCTGCAGCAGCACTGCGAGAGCTGGTGTAGCTGATGACGTGTTCCTCGTGCTGCTGCCTCCTCAGAGCCTGCTGCCTCACCTTCTCGACTGCTGACTCCAGCTTCTGCAGCAGGGGCGTGAAGTCCTGGCTCCACTCGTCCTGCTGCCACAGCCCGCGGGGGATCTGCCCGGTGGCACAGCCAAACTGACTGACAGCGAAGATCTGCAGCACGGCCAGAGCCCGCCTCATCAGCTGCAGCCCTGTCTCTCTGATCTTCTTCACCTGCTCGGGATCCACTAGGAGAACAAGAAAATTTCCATCAGGAACCCCTGGCAAGGGGCTTCTTAATCACCGCAGCCTCTATTGTCACATTTCCATCTCCACAATAAAACCAGCCCATAAAACTCTAAGTTCTAATATTGGACTCTCATTAGGTAACTTCCACCATCAATGCAAGTTGGAGAGATCGAGTTCTGCCAGCCCTCAATCCCAGCTATAGTCTAGTTCCAGTGGCAAATGGAAACATGGCATATATGGAACTTGTAGTGCCCATCTACTTTCTATCCTTTCAAGTCAGGGACCTTGTTCCAAATCCGTCTTTATTGAATTGAGAAGCCTTGTTCCAACCAGTTTTTTTTTTTTTTTTTTTTTTTAAGAGGATCTAAAAATTACATAACCTTTTAAAACATTTCTTTAATGACCATTCTGAGCTGTTCTGATCGGAATTACTCAAATGTTGTTTGGGAGTTATTTCTTATCTTGAGTTAACATTTGAAGCCCATATTCGAAATACCACTAAGGTCTCCTTCTACCATCTAAAAAACATTGCTAAAATTAGGCTTGGTCTCTCTTTGTCCGATGCCGAAAGGCTGGCTTGTGAGTGTGTCTAATCTAGGAATGGCTTCTGTAATTTCCTATTTGCTGGTCGTATTTTGATAAGGCCCTGTCTTGAATACAGATTGTACAAAACGCAGCACCTAGAATTCTCAAGAAAATTAAGAAAAGTTGATTTTAAGAACTTGCTTTCAGTTTTCTAGGCTATAAATGGACCGAGTTACTGTCACCACATGTTCCTGCCTGTACTTTACGTTGCTAAGCTGCAAGATAAGGAATGCCTTTTTACGGGACACCAGGGATGTTGAGTCAGTTTGGGTTTTGATTGAACAAACCTTTTCTGAACAGCAGGGTCAAGTTTGTTGGGTCACAGAGTCTTTCCAGAGCCAGCGTCATCTAGCGAACACTTTGTATATTCAACCAGACAAAAGGGAAAAGTAGGTGTTTATTAGATGGTGTTTGCGCTTTGACAGACTAGGAGGATAAGGAAAAAATGAGTCCTGGAGTTGATACAGGACATCCTCCAGAATGGCTTGTGGGTTGGAATTAGTTGTGGGTTGTAAAGTTGTGTCAACATTGAACATTCTGTCTCAAACAGCATCATGAACGAGAACAAACAGGCAGTAATTGGGCCAGTTTACAACGAGATAGCATGCTATGCTTTGTCAACATCGCTCTTATTCTTAAAGTTAATTATACCAAATGTGCAATGCAAGTATTTTTAAAGCACGCCACTGATTTATACAAACTTGAAAATGTCGTTCCACAAAGTCTCATTTTCTAGTAATAAAGTGTGTAACGCTACGGTCGTCGTTTTCACTGAAGCTTTTGTGTGTTTATAGTGGGTAAAGGTTTTAACGCTAACCGAATTGCTCTGTTGTCAGCTTTCGATATCCCAGTTAAGTAAACATTTCACACTTACATACTAGTGCTACATGAAACAAATAGCGGTACAACATTATATATATATTTTTTTTCATTTTTTAAAATCATTTTACAGTAGCAGCTCGGGACACTAGACTAATAAACTAATACCAACATTTGCACACAGCGAAAATCTGTTAAAAAAAAACTTGAAATAGAAACTTCATCAGGCAATGAAGAGTGCTCTGCATCACAGTGATGAACAGATGGTTGTATATAATATTAGATGTTTACATTTGAGAAACGTTTTATACACTTCTTGAAATTTACAGTTGCAAAGGATTGAAGTTTTGTTGTGGTGTATTGCTGGACACTTGATACAGGAATAAAAACGTCTGCTGTAAGCACACACATTCAAACCCCTTTCATGAAAGCACGCGTTACTAGCTACAAAGCAAGGTAGTCGGAAAGTATTATGCAAAAATAAATAAAAACAGAAATTGACCCACTTCTCTATATCGTTTCATTCTCTATTATGTTATCTCTCCTACTCGTTTCAGAACGCAGGGAGCTGCTACTTGAACCATGACAGACAGCTACTTGCTCTTTTCTGTGGTGTAAGGATTTAAGCAAATCTATCTATTTGTGTGTTCATTTTTAGCGTTGATGTTTTTTGGGGGGCGGATAACACTGAATTACAAAAAAAAGGGTCATTGAAATATCTATATAAATTAGCAACAATGTATATACACTGAAGACATGGAAGGAGTCAGAATGTTTACTGCATCGTTGCATTTTAAAGTATTGCAATTTTAAGCATAGAATCAGGTCTCCTTATACAATACATGATCACAGAATATGTAATTATGTGTAATGTGGTATATGTTGGAAACAATAAGACATTATTGTTTATCAGTCATTTTCTCGGAGGAGAAGGAGATTAGGCAGAATTCATTGAATTGTGACAGAACGGGATGTTGAGCAAGTTTGTGAATGAGTTGTAGATCAGATGTGCTGGTGTTGAGGTGTTGACTGGCAGGCATATAGAAAACTTTTGCCGTAAGTTTTTTTTTTTTTTTTTTTTTGGGAGGCATTGCAGCAAGTGGTTTGGGTACTGCAGCAATTGCCACTGGTTATTTTGCACCCTGCAAGAATGCATTTAAATCTGCAGAAAGAACCTGTCAGAAAGATTGGACATCAAATATCCTAAGAAGGGGACAATAAAGCTATCAAACTAATTTGATGCTACTTGTTATTTATAAAACCTGGGTGTTCATCTGAACGATTACCTGGTTGGAACAAGGGCCTGGTTTGGAATGGACTGATACAGCATGTCAGTAAACAGAAGACGAGATTGCACTTTAAGCAGGAAAGGCTTTTTCCCTTCCATTCTAACCCCTCCCCAAACACCCACCCAAAACAATTACTATATATAGTTCTGTTATTCTAGCTTCAGCAAACTACTAAGCAAACATTATTAAGGTACAGCAGTATTGACCTTTCTTTCTGCCAGGAGGCACTCTCATACCAGGGGTTGTAGAGTGCTCAGATTGCATGGGGCTTCCAACTTCATCTTTAAAATAAAATTAATAGAGTTAGAAATTGAAGTAGATAACTGTACACAAAAGTATCACACTATTGAATCATTTAAGTAAGCATACTGATGAAACAGCATTGCCATTGAATACAATGGATGAGGTGTACCCTTTCGGTACTACCTTTTGCAATTTAAAAAGATTTCTGAGCTTAACCTTGTGCTTACCCTTCAGATAAATGTATAGCATAGCATGAAGGAACAGTAGCAAGAACAGTAGGAGAAAAACATCTAATCAGAAACAGCAATGCAATATATATCAGAATTCTAATAAAACACAAATGACAGGATAATAAAACTGGTAGGAAATGTAACATTGTGGAAATGTAGGTGTTCTAAAAGTATTCCTTTATGGCTTCTGCGAGCACCTTGGATGAAGCCGATGAACATCTCAAGGTCCCGGATCTGTGTTTTCAGCTGCTCCACCAGCTGCTCTTTGACTCGTGCTGGGTTGACAACCTGTGCGATGGCAGAGTCCACTCTCTGGCGCAGCTCTTCAGGGGACAGGCTGCCGATATCCTCATTCAGATTCACATCCAGCTTCTTAATGAGCTCGTCAATGATTACCTGCACACAGCAGCAAGCAGGGAGGTCATCAGCACAGTGCAAACTTCTGGAGTCGGCATACAACACTGTGAACCTGATTTAAAACATGGGCCACATCAGGCTTGTCACTTCTTTAAATGATGGCCTCTTCCCAATCACTTCTAAAATGCCTTTGAATGCATGTCTTTTTATATATTTCTCAAATACTAATAAAGGCGTGAATTGTAATTGATTACTATGTTTTTTCCCCCCAGGGACCTCCTTGTACATGAGTATATGGGGTCTATTATATAAACAGCGGGGGACCTAAATATTAAAACATCCCACAGCCGTCTAACAGCATTTATTTTACAGTGTAATCACTGTTTGCCCAATTCTGGATTAATGCATTCAACAAAACAGAGCAAAAAGCTCAGCAATATTAATGTTGAACTCAGACATCAATTGTTCTTCATTAAATCAAAGCAAAAGAATATGACTGCAGTCCAGATGCATCTTTATTACATGGATTTTCATTTTCAAAAAACTTCCCCAGTTAAATGTTATTTAAATTGTGATCATATCCCCTTATATTATTTCGGATTCAAAGTTGCCCAATGCAGCATAAACATCTGAAATAGCCATTCCTACAGTACAGCACTGTGTTTAACATTGAACATTAAACTTATAAAGCCATTGGCTTTAAATCATTGGATCAATGGCTGAGCAAAGCATACGGTGTACGGTCTATCACAAGCTAAAAATGTAATTACTTAAGAGGCTGAAAAAAGAACATATGGCTTTATACCAGAACATACCTTCATGGAGCCTGACAAACATTAAAAACGTAGGAATGCATTAGACAAACGTGTGTCTAGTGTCTATGTGTAAAGAACTATTAAATCAATCAGGATTCCCTCCCTCAAAAAGGTTGATAATACATCCCAACTGTGAACTTTTAAGCAAACAGTTCTCACTCACCAATATCAAGGTCTGACATGTACAATGCTTCAAGGTGCAAAGTTTGCTCAATTTGTTTTAAAAATGAAATACAAGAATGTTTCAGCAAGAAAGAAATGATCTTTGGAAAAGTTTAAATAATATGACAAAAACACATTGGCATTGGTATTTCATTATTTCAAAATGGATTACAATATATTTCACATAGCATATGTTTTTTTTCCTGCACCACAGCAGATGTGTAGCTACCTAATGAAATTAATTATTTAAGAAGTGGCTTTAAGTTATATTTAAATGTGCCTTGCTTTACACCCCTGATGAAGCTCAATAGGCATAAACTAGTTTGCTTTTTATTGTTGCAATAAAAATTAAATTCTGTGCTACATAAAAATAAATGTTGATTCTACAGTCCATTATGAATTTGACATATAGCAGCATGTTCACTTTCAGTCAGCAGGGTGTGCAGTGGTACTGCAGCAAAAAGCACTCGCACTATGCAGTCAACACTTTCCATTGCAAGTCTGTTTCCTTATTCAGTAATGAAAGTTTTTTCATCTAAAATATGTATTTATCATCAAACTTGTTTCCTCCAGTCTAATTATAAAAAAAAAAAAAAATTGAAAAGGAGAAAAAATAATGTTAATGAAAAGCAAAACACCTTGAGAGCGCCAAAGTGAACTTGAATTAAATAACTTAGTTGCTTGGTTCTAGTTTTGGAAAATTAACAGGCGTTAATAAAGGAGTAAATGCTTCACAAACATGACCCTGTGTTTCTAATTCAGAAACAAGACTTCCAGTTGAAACATTGATCGTAGAATTCTGTAATTTTTTTTAGTATTGCTACATATACCACCAGGACGGTTTATAATTATGGATGAATCTTTTTAAAAGCCCATTTCCATTTATATAGTACATTTTTTTATTGCTTTTTAAAATGTTTTACAGTAAACCATTTTGCAGTTATCAAAATCCTTTTCTAGAGTTTCTTTTTTTGTTGCAGTTTTGTCAAGGCACAACCTAAAAGCATTCCTCAGAGCTGGAGGTCTCTTACCCGCTGTTTCTCCATGACCATGGACTGGGGGAGCGAGTCGTAATTCCCCTCCTGATAGGCAAACCTCTCCAGGTCATCGAGCTGGGTCTTGAGCTGGATGATCAACTCTCGCTGCTTCCCTCGCTGGGCTTCCAGGTGCTCCCGCTTCTCTCGCTCGCTCTGCAGGGGCACAGAGGGCAGCAGCACTTATTAACAGAAATCTACAAGTCATCTTCTTAAAGCACCTTTGAATTGGAATTGGAATTTATTATGGGGATATATTTACCAGTTTGTTGTACTGTATAATTCATGGGGCAGATCAGTTCAGGAGCATTCCCCTTTCACACATCATTGTACACAAAACTAGGCCAGCTCTCATCTGTGAACCGGAGGCTTTTTCACTGCTATTGTTTTGTCGTTAAGGTTTTTAAAGGCTTGATAACTCCCTATTTCAGTGCTCTGGAGAAAGGACGAGCACTGTTAATAGTTTACCCCTCTGGATTCTGCTAATTTGGTTGTTGCAAGGGTTTAAACATGCTTGGGAGAATTGTCTTTTGCATGTTAATTCCTGATGTGGAACTGTTTCTCTGATAGTATAAATATGGAATTTGATAATTTTTCTATTCTCTAGTTTTAAAGATTTGGGGAATCTTCCTGAAAAACCTTAGGACCTCCTGCCATTGCTTCTCCTTCAGTCCACATTAATAAAATAGTGGTTTGCAGAAGTATTCACCCCCTGCAAAGTTTTCACATTTTGTTGGCACCTGAGCGTATGCCACGACATTTTCAAATTAGACTTTACAAGTAGAATCTACACAAACTACTTTGCATATGCATATAGAATATAAATAAATAAGATTTATAGAGAAAAAGATTAATCTCAGTTGCAGAAGTATTCAACCCCTTTGCTACTGCAGCTTCACATAAAATTCACATTTCAGCTGGACAATGATCCGAAGCAAAAGTCCGAAGCCACACTGGAGTGGTTGAACAAGAAGAGAATTAATGTTCTTGAGTGGCCCAGTCAAGTGCTGACTTTTTTAAATTTATGGCAGGACTTGAAAATTGCAGTCCATTGACAGTCACCAATAAATTTATCAGAACTGGAGGAATTTCATGTGAAGAATGCACAAAAATGTTACCATCCTACTGTGCAAAGCTAGTAGAGGCCTATCCAAAAAGACTCATAGCAGTAATTGCTGCAATTTGTAATTCAACAAAATGTGACATTATTGGTAGGGAGTGAATACTTCTGCAAACCTTTGTAGATACAGGTCTTATTTCTGCTATTCTTTGATCTCTTTATGCCACTGGTTATGTCTGAACCACACATGTTTTTATTGTGTTGTTTGTACTTTGCAATTCCCCTTTTATTGTTTTCCAGGATCCCTGTAAGGTTTGTTTTCTTCTTAGAAATAACCAGGCAGTCTTTTTCAGGCAAGTTTTAATCAAAAGAACTTTATTCATGAACAAAGAAAACCCTAAGATAGTTCAGGACACAATCGCAACAGCACTGCAAGCAAACCCACAGGCCTCTGCAGGTGGTATTCAAGCCCCGCCCTGGCTTGAGATGCTGTCAGAGTTGCCATGGCAACAGAGATGCCATTTCTGCACCCTCATGGCCCAGGAATGGTATGTCTGAGCATGATACATGGTGCGAGACAAAGCGCATTAATAGTTAAAATCTGCGTTTCTTCTTCATTTCACCAAGGTCAGCAGAAACCCAGATGTGAAATGTGTTTTGTGCAATTCTCACAGACTGCAAAGCGCCATTACCAGGCTGGTGACCGTAGACTGCTGATGTACACCAGCTATGTACAGCTTGGTTTTAAGAGTTCATTGACCCTGCGTTGATTCAGAGAGAAGCACATTCACGGGAAGCACAGAATGGGAAAGGGATGCAGACGTACATATTCGTGGTAATCTATTACACTGCAGCAATGACCGAAAAATACTTGCTTGTTTAAAATAAATAAATAAATAAAAACTGTTCTAGACTATAACAGAATTGATTAAACACTCCAGACCTGTAGGTGGCAGCAATAAGCCTCATATTTGACTTACGCAGCATTAAGAAGGATATTTACTTTTAGACATTGCTGGCACCAGTTATGAAAGTTATCAGAAGATAGGATTGTTCTCTTTGGCTAAAGAGCAGAACATTTGTAATAGAAATAGGAGGAGCAGGATGTAGTGACTAACATACCACAATCATGATGCCCAAGACAACTTCACTGTGTTTTTAACATTTTGTAGTCTTTGTGATGTAACAACTTGATTTGCTTATTTAGAGTTAATTTCAGTATTATTAATAAAAGCAAAAGCATGATATTAATGTTACTACAAAAATGGAACTGTGGGGTTAAAACAAAAATCAATCAATTTTACAAGCAAGACATTTTCGTGTTTAAATATAAAGTGTAAATATGAAAAAGTGTGTGTTAGATATGGCAGGGCTGGAAATTAAGATCAACCCTGGTGGTTTTGGGTGTGTTTGTGGTGGTGGTTGGCAAATACACATAAAGAATGCAGCCAGGTGTTGACTGAATTATGATCCCTGGCCACATAGTATTTAAGGGAGCTAAAGAACTCTATTTAGAGAGAGCGTCGGGCGAAAGACACGTGCTTCTGAAATGTCCGAGTACCTCACAGCGATAGCACTGCTTGGGTGAGGGTTCTTTTATGTGTTCATTTTTGTGGTACATGATCGTTTTGTTATAACCTTTATTTTGTGTTTTGTTTTCATATTTTTGTTGAACAAACCTGCGCAGCAGCGCTTAAATATTAGTATTATTTTCAGGTACGCGTTAAACATGTACTGCACAATACGTTGGCTCGTCTACATTTTTGTTTTTATTTGTGCAACTTTGTGGTGAATTGCTTTTCTTTTTAGATTAATTAATTGTCTGATTCCAGTTTAAGTTTGCAAAAAAACCTAATGTATAACTAATGGTAAATGTATCACTTTTTGGCAAGAGATCGCAATTGATTGCACCTGTACCAAAAATCTGACAGCGTACCATTTTCTGACATTACACAAGTCAAGTTTTGGTACACACGCCACATTCTGAATATGTAACATTTCAACTCTACGCTGGCTCTATAGCCCAGATCACGGCTTTTATCAAAGTGAAAAACAACATCCACAAAATTGAACTTAAAGCTTTTCTATAAACTTCAGGTACATTCAAACAGCATTCCAATTCCAAAAGAAAAGACGACAGAGACAGACAAGTTGAAAAAGACATGTGAATAGAATAATCTAGCTTGAAAAATCATTTTTGCATTTTTATTTTGTACTTGTGCATTTTCCCTGAGGGATATCAAACAATAACCGTTAGGGAAACTGTTCTCTAAACATCTACCACTAGCTGAATGACTTTATTTGAGTTTGTTTCATGGACTCGGACCTCGGAACTTGAAGTCAAGGAGTCGGACCCTTTACGACACAGGCTCGAGGTTTGAGGACTTGACTAGTCTGGTGTTCATATGTATATCTAGACACAGACAGACTGTTTAAACTACGATACAGCTCGGAGTAAATCTACTAAAATGCACATCCTTGGAGTTTATTAGCCTTTGTGTTAACAACTGATCGTTTAGTATTTGATGGAAGGGACGCTTTGTGTGTTTCAGGAACGCATGAACAGGAAATTAAGCGCAGCCTCTGGCTGTACAGCCACAACAGGCAGGGTGCTGTAAGGGGACTGGTTAGGGTTACACTCTGGTTTATTACAGCAGATGCACTGAGAGCTACTCTGTGGACACCGGGTTACACCCTCTATTCCTGTGCCTCACTGCTATTACTTTCTTTTTTCTCTGTAAAGGACCAGACAGCACTGTCGTTTTACTTGTTTATTTGCTTCAAAATGCTATGAAGGTTTGAGGCTAAAAGGCACTAGTCATTTTTATGTATGAAATCTCCCAATGGGTATTTAGATATACATTAATATGTCTTCTGCAGGGTATCCCTTAATGTGCAATTTGCAACTTGTTACAATTCACACAAATTAAAGTTTGTACTCAGAAATAGCTTTCAAATGTAAAATACTTTTTGTAAAACATAACTTTAACCCACCCCCACAACATGGTTCAGTCCAGAATCTAAATAATGCGTGTAGGCCTTTAGGTGCTGTGTTGTGGAAATACTAGCGTCAATTTCAAAGTTTAAAGGACTTAAGTTAACAGGCTGATGCATTTTCACAAAAGGTACAAGGTGTGGTGTTTTATGCGCAGGATGGCAGCTATATATTTCTGATATGTGACTTATATTGCAGTATGAATAGGAAAGGGGTTCAAATCAAAAGACAGGGCAGAGGCTTGGTGCAAGCATCTTAACCACCATGCAAAAATGATGCACTGAATTAGCTTTTAACCTCATCTCATCAACGGAACAGAATCCGCAATGGCACACAACATTGCCCATTACACATGCGCACACAGAGGGTCCTCATAATCACGGCTTGTAATTATTTGTAAACTTTGCATTAAAAAAAGGGGGGTTTAATCAGATATACCCAAACACAATCTAAAAGGTCTGCTAGTGTATGAAAAAAAATTTGAGAAATAAAGTTATACGGGTCTGTGGTGGGGTAGACCATGTGCCTGTGCGTATTTTGTCTTGTGTGCTGTTATTATTTAAAGTGAATGTTTGGTGTTCATAGGTGTTTTAGGTTGGCAGAGACTTTCCCTGCCAAATCACTTCACGTGTAGAATGTGCCTGAGCTCAGCTGAATGATCAGCAAGCAATCGAGCCCAGGCACAGCTGTATAAAAGAGCAGATCAGCCGCTCAAAGTTGAGTTTTCAGACGTGGAACGTAAGCACAAGAGATCTATGAATTATAAGCAACTGCTGCCAAGCTGATCACTGTACCGCACAGCATTTGCTTTGGTTGTTTGAATGTTTGTAGTGTTTTATATAGTCCTTTTATTTTGTTAATCTGTTGTTTCGGTGATTTAATTAATAAAGAAACTAGCGCATTAGCGTCTCACCCCACTGTACTTGCCTGCGTGTCCATTTTCTTCCTGGTCTGACGTCAGCACAAAGTGTGACAGGGTCCAATTAATTTAACAAGTACAATGCCAGGTTTGTTCCTAAATATTTAATATTTAAACAGTGGCAGTATATCAAGCTTAGATCTTATTGTATATTGACACGCGCGCATATGGCTTCACATTTTGAATGAAGACACAAAACAAACAATAAAAATACAAAGAACGAAAGGATGTCAGTTGATTTGAAAAAGAAAGCAAACCTTTACCAGAAAAACACGCACATCCATCTTTAGTTCCACACAGAAATTCTCTGACCTGTGCTTCACACCCTCTTCTTGATTGGATTGCTTAGCAACATTATATTTACAGCCTGATTTCATTGTGCAGATGGTAAGAGTTTCCATCTCCCCTGGAATCCTTAAATACGCTTTTTCATGACCATGATTTATGCTGTTCAATTTAAATAAGCCTCATCTAAATCAAGGAGGCTAATTCTGCAAATGGCAATTTGTCATCCTGTGGACAAACACTCTTTGATTTCCAATACTTCCATTTGGTCCCATCAACATATTCACACTGGGATCATTATGAAGGGTTCTACTTTAAATTACTCATACAGCATTTTATACTATTCAGGGCTTGAATTTCAGGGATTCAAGGGGATTTTCCCCCTATGCTCCAGTCAATTTTAAAATGGGCTTGCAACCAGCAAGTCCCTAGTTCAAATCCCAGCTCAGCCACTGACTCATTGTGTGACCCTGAGCAAGTCACTTAACCTCCTTGTGCTCGGTCTTTCAGGTGAGACGTTGTTGTAAGAGACTCTGCAGCTGATGCATAGTTCACACACCCTCGTCTCATATCTTGTAAAGCGCTTTGTGATGGTGGTCCACTATTAAAGGCGCTATATAAAAATAAATATTATTATAATTTTTTTAAGGGCAAAAAAGGCACTTTTGCATTTAACTGCATCGTCATTCACACTAGTGTTGCTTCAGGCAAATAATTTGTATTGCGAACCTGCTCAACAAAACCTCTGACGTATCTATTATTCTACTTATCTACACTCTCCATTGCCTGTCGTGAAGCTTCTACTTGGCATTTTGTTTGTTTGAATGTCTCATTAACGTAATGTACCGGTTTTGTAACAGCGGCTAGCAAACGTTACCGTTGCAGAGGCTGGAGACCAGTCATGTGACCACTATCGTTATTAAACTCCAGCCATGGCATCGCTTGCTTGTGTTTTATCACATTTTTCATTTAATGGTTGCTCCAGCAAACTTTTTTTTGCCTTCTGCAAAACAATCGACTGCCTCGTCGTTGCAAGGGTCTTTTCTTTTTAACCCCCTATGGCACTGCTAGAAATTGTTTATATATGAACGATGATCTAATGGGGGCATTAGACGCCCATTTTAAACAACCATTGGTTGCTTACCAAATGATCTAAATGAGACGTGTCTGTCCGACATTAGGAGGTGTCGGGTTTAAAAAAAATACAATAAATCTCATACACATACATTTATAGTGCTCAGTGTATTTTAAATGTATAAATCACTGCACTGAAATAACAATGTGTTCTGGGGCTACACATTACAGTATCTAAAAATATAAATCTTTAAGGTAAGCCTATATAGTACATTACAACAGCAAAATCAAAATGAATACCTAGCATACTTTCTTTTTATGGCTACCGGTAACCTAAAATATATTTTTAATTATTATTTTTAACTTGGCGTACTTAGTAGCCTAGACATTTAATACAAAATAGATCATGGTGCCACACTGACACGTTATGATGTTTTAAGTATTACTGCAATGTCACAACTCCCGGCAGCTTTAGTACATCTCATTATAATATTTGAGAACCCTCCAGGAAAGCCCATAAATACACACTCATCTAAGGTTGAACCGCAAAGAAAAACTGCTGCCGCAAAGCATTCCCTAAAAAGTCACTAACAGCACTGAGCTTGTTTAGTACATTTCAACCTAGACTTGTGACTTGTTTGCAACTGGTTTGAGACTATTGCGACCTGCGCAGCTTTTCAGTACATCTACCCAAGCTCTAGCTATTTTATATTTTCTGTGTGCTTTGAGCCAAGTTCAGTAGCGGTATATACCCTGGCTAACCAGTGTCTTTATAAAGTAAGAGCCTGCTCCATCTAATGAACGGAATTAAGATTCAATTTTATTTTGTATTGTTGGCAATACACTCCTGTGGGCTAGATGATGCTGGCTCTTACATTTATAAACATCTAGCCTGGACTTCAAATGCCTATGGCAGGTTACTAACTGCTTGGGCACTCAGCCCCAAGCATTTTAATATTGAAAATATCAAAAAGCAATTATTTAACATTTAGCAGATGTATGCATGAAAATGTAATCTTCACATCACTAACTGTGCACAAGCTCCAGTAGAATAAATACAAATAATCAGAACAATGTTCTGAAAAGTACTTACCAAATCCTCCTAAAAGTAAAGCATGTGAATAAAAAGAAAAACAACATTTAAAATCAGGTTACAGTTCAGTATACTTGGCAACGTGTCAAAACCCACCGCCTTGCCCTTTATTAGTTTGTACTGCAACATTGTCATTGCCTCCCACAACTACTGTTAACTTGATATTTCCCTTCAGTAAAACTAAACAGATACCTTAGTCTTGACCAGCGTCTCAGAAAAAAATGTCTCAAACTTTACCAAAATGTAAATGGAGTCTAAGAAGTCTAGCTTCACTAAGATTTTACTGGCTATCATTTCATTTGAAAAGGACACTTTTACCTGAAGACAGATAAGAAAACTGGCTGCAATAAAATGTTAATTGCGACAAATCATTACCAATCCCGACATGTTTTTATTTTATTTATTTATTTTATACTGCTTGTTGACTCAGAAATGTCTTCATCTAGACAATGTGGGGAAGCTATAAAAAAGGCTAACAAGATGCTCGGATACATTGTGAAAAGTGTTGAATTTAAATCAAGGGAAGTAATGTTAAAACTGTACAATGCACTAGTAAGACCTCATCTTGAATATTGTGTTCAGTTCTGGTCACCCCGCTATAAAAAAGATATTGCTGCTCTAGAAAGAGTGCAAAGAAGAGCGACCAGAATTATTCCGGGCTTAAAAGGCATGTCATATGCAGACAGGCTAAAAGAATTGAATCTGTTCAGTCTTGAACAAAGAAGACTACGTGGCGACCTAATTCAAGCATTCAAAATTCTAAAAGGTATTGACAGTGTCGACCCAAGGGACTTTTTCAGCCTGAAAAAAGAAACAAGGACCAGGGGTCACAAATGGAGTTTAGAAAAAGGGGCATTCAGAACAGAAAATAGGAGACACTTTTTTACACAGAGAATTGTGAGGGTCTGGAATCAACTCCCCAGTAATGTTGTTGAAGCTGACACCCTGGGATCCTTCAAGAAGCTGCTTGATGAGATTTTGGGATCAATAAGCTACTAACAACCAAACGAGCAAGATGGGCCGAATGGCCTCCTCTCGTTTGTAAACTTTCTTATGTTCTTATAATTAAACAAGCTATTTTTCATGAAACGCTGCAGTAAACATAATGTTACACCCAAGGAATTACGCGATTACGCGCCCGCGTAATCTTACGCACAAAACTTATCACCACGCATAGGCGCGTAATATTAAACAATATCGCAGTTAACAGAGAAGGATAGAAAAAAAATGTTGCATCACACTTAGGATAAAGGGACCATTGGTCGATTTTGCCAGGAAATGCCACGACAAAGGTCCCACGTTCAAATATCAGCAAAAGACAGAGTAAAAGATTATTTGATTTGCTTTGCACATTGTGGAGGTGGCACACAATGCGATCCAGAGCGCTCTATAGCCAGGGGTAACTGACATCGACTTGTTTTGGTCAACGACAGCTGACTGTCTTCCTAATTTGAAAACATTAGCTTTCAGATACATAAATGCAGTAACAAATAAAGCTGATGCTGAGCACAGCAACTCTCTGTACGATCTTGTCCCGTCCGATCGGAGGCGTTCTCTTTTGGAAGACAAACTGAAAGAGCTGGTGTTCCTATATTTCAATCTTGCAATTCAGGAAGACCATGTTTTAAAAAATCCATTGTTTTAAAAAATCCATTGACCGGGTTATATAATTCCATAAAATAGACATTCCGTAAGGCTGAAACGAACTGTATATGACAGTACAATGTTACTGTGACATACAACACTGTAAATCAAACATAGGGGTTATGACCACGCGGTAATAAGATTATGTTAACCAATAATATTATAATTGCAACTTTTAAATATGTAAAACTGCTTTTAAAATCTGATATTTTGTGGTCTTTGGAGGGCAGGTCAGACATGTATGAATCTTCCTTGGCTACAGTATGAACTATTCCCCACTCTTATGTGCAGGTCTATAAAACCACTAAATGCATCTGGTCTGTGTTGGTTAAAAAGCTATGTAACAATTCTGCAGGCTGGCTGTCAGCTGGCGGAATAGATAATGCTGAATCTTGAGTCTGCCATACCGATTCAAAAAGGCCCCTTTTCTTCCTTGTGAAAATGCTCCAGTCAGCTTGTGCTGAAAAGCACACTAGCGGGTTTCTTTTCTTCTTGTAACGTGTCTACGCAGTAAATTCAAGTCAAAAATACAATTCATATTTTAACGCTTTTGTGCCTCATTACACATAGGTTTCACATATCTTTATATATGTACTGGAGTTGCTATATAACACAGCTCAAGCGAGTACCCCGATATATGATCCCTCAAGCAATATATATATATATACTATATATATATATATTTATATATATATATATATCTATATATATATATATATATATATATATATATAGCGGCCCTTACATTCAGAAACAATCCGTCTTGGGTTGTATGGAAACAGAAACCAAGTAATTGTATTTTTCAGGTGGAGAATGTACCAGAGATTAATAACAACAACAGCAACGACAGCTGAGCAAACCTACGGGTTGAGAGTTGTGATCTTACCGAGTTTTCCAGCCGCCGTGCACCCTGAGACCAGCTTCCTAAAACGTGCGGGCAGCCCTTGAAAGCGAACTCTTCCAGCTCCAGCAACAGCCTCTCCTTCTCCTCGCTCTGGGCGTGCACGATCTGCTTCAGCCGGAACTGCACTTGGGCGAAATGGGACGTGAGGGCCAGCAGGGACGAGTTCAGGAGATCCTGCTCTTCCTCCAGCTTCATGAGCTTCTCTGCCATCTCTGTCGTCCCTCCTGCCGGCACAAAGCCAGCCGGCCGCGGCTCCGGGGGACACCTCTTCACGTTCACCTCATTTTCTTCCTCTGAGTTTGCCACCGCTCCCACAGGCGCCCATCGTATTCCCCCGGCAAACCCCGGCTCGCTGTCCGACGTTGACAGTTCCTCTGTTGACATGTTTGTTTGTTTGTTTGGTTAGATTTATTATTACGTAAGAAAATTAAAAACCTAAACCTAAATTCTAGTTGCTGTCATTACGACTGTGCCAGCAGGTGCATCGCCATTTTGGAAAAAGCTTCGCAGTAGGTGACGTCAGCTAAACCGAAACACTGCCCACAAACCAATAAAATGACAGTGAGAGCTATTTTATTCAAAATGCTGATATTTAAGTATTTTTTTTTAAACTGGGCGGCGGTTTTTATTGATTTATACCCGATTTTTGTCTATTCAATATTATGGTACTATTTGTAGGAAATGCACAATATTTATCCTAGGACACAGCAGACGTTTAGGCGTCGGAGGATCAAATAAAAACACATTATCACCTGATTATCGGCCAATCAAAGTCTGACTATTGTGGCGATTGCTAAGCATTGCTGCAGAACGCAGACTCACACAGGCTGCGATGAATTTAGGCACTGAAACTAACATTTCATAACAACAACCTAACCCTAAACCAAAGGTTCGTGGGATATTGGCCGTGAATCACCAATTCATTCTCACAGGGTAACCTCTATGTTCAGCGCTCTCCCCTCCCACTCCCTGTTTATGGTCACGTTGCTAGGTGTGTTGAAGGTGAATGAAGAACGACGTACATTACGAGTTGCTCACCCAGCACTGTACCAGTATGTGTACATATATATATATATATATATATATATATATATATATATATATATATATATATATATATATATATATATATATATATATATATATATACACACACACACACACACACACACGCAGGGAAAACCAATTCAATGTGAGCACAAGTTCAGCCAGTCTCAGAAGGATATCTGACAGAGGTTCTTTCACTATCCAATCCAGAAGAAAGTGTTTTATTGCACACTCAACCCTTTATTATTTGGTGTTGGGGATCACACTGCTGAAGACATCACAGTCTGTGTGATCAGTCAATGCTTTGGAACAAATGTTGCTCGGAGACAAAAGGAACGAGAGTTTATCTTCAAACTGGGAACCTCATGACGCCATCCACATAATATTTGTATCATTACAATTCTTGAACAACAAGTTCTTTTTAAACAGCTGAAGAAGGGCTTTTGCCGAAACGTCCTGAAAACAAAACATTTTTAATCTTTTAAACTTTTTGTGTACATTTTCTAAAATCGTTTTCTTTCGTATGCCTTCAATTTTGTACACTGCAGTTATATATATTGTACATTTTTTTTAATCGCAGTCGTCTAATAGATTAATCAGTTGATATAATATATATATATATATATATATATATACTATATATATATATATCATATATATATATATATTAAACTATACTAACAATTAGAAGACTGCGATTAAAAAAAAATACAATTATTACGTAGAAATGTGGAAATCTTCAGATTAATTACGTCGTGTTATTGTTCAAAACTTGGACGGCAGTTTGAACCGGGTGGGTGAGACAGTCGTACTAGTACAACGACGTATTGAACAGCGCATTTCTGAACCTGGTGTGCAATATGACCGAGTTCTTAAATGGGAGCTCGCAGCCGTGGTTGCGGGGTGTTTGGTGCTCAGTTTGGAATGAAGAGTACTGGCTGCCCGCTAACATCACCTGGTCAGATTTACAAAGCACTGAGGATCATGTTTACCCACAAGCTGAAGAACTCGGCCTCATAATACCCGCAGCGATCGCGATGTTCATCTCTAGGTTTTTATTCGAAACGTAAGGATCACAATGTGAAAAGCATGATTAGGTGTTGTTTTACATCGTTGTTGTTCAATGCTTGATTGTCAGGTGTTTTGTATTCATAATAGTGATAACCTTTACCAATTAAAACATTATTATTATTATTATTATTATTATTATTATTATTATTATTATTATTATTATTATTATTATTATTATTATTATTCATAATAAATAAAACACCATAATCTTTGCTATAACTTATAAATTAAGGTCTTGTCCACACTACATCAAAACTGTACGCAACTTATTTAAAGGCTCTTTCACACCAACGTTTTTTTTTTTTTTTTTAATTTTGAATACTGAATTACTGTACGATGCAGGCTTTCACATTAGCATGCGTTGCGAAACGAGGTCTGAAATAAACTGTGTTCCTATTTCTATGTGCGCGTCCGGCGTAAATGTACATGTATATAAAAAATCAGCATGTCAAATAATTGTTTTTATTACCGCGTTCAAAGTGAAACTGTATATATTATTTCTTCAATAACAACAACGCGACGTCTATGATTGTTTCTATGTAGCCTACAGAGCACAGCACCTTGTCAACGAAACAGCATCAGAAAGATCAGAAAAAAAGACCAGAAACAGATCAACCTCTCGTTTTATCTACAGTTTGCAGGAAATAATAAAAAAAAAGTTGCTCAACGTCTAAAGTGTTTTGTTTAGCATTGTTTAATTTTAGAGAAAGTGAGTATTTATTTTCAACAGACTACCTGGTTACATTACATTGTATGAAAAAAGTCTCAAGAAATAAAACGTAAGTATTAATTAATATTGGTTTAAAAAAAAATAATTAATTGCTACTCCTCCTATTTTTGTGTGGTCGACAAATTTAACAAGTTTTCTTACTATACCAGAATCTAAGTTATTAATGTAGAGAGGAAGAGCAGAGGACCTAATACTGATCCCTGTGGTACTCCACTGGTTACCTCGCTTCATTTTGAGGTTTCTCCTCTAATCAGTACTGTTTTCTACATGTTAACCACTCCCTAATCCATATGCATGCATTTCCTTGAATCCCCACTGCGTTCAGTTTGAGAATTAATCTTTTGTGTGGGACTTTGTCAAAAGCTTTCTGGAAAAATAAATAAACCATGTCAAATGCTTTGCAATTATCCATTGTTGCATCCTCAAAAAAATCAAGCAGGTTAGTTAGACACGATCTCACTTTCCTAAAACCATGCTGTATGTCTCCTAGGATACTGCTACCATATAGGCAATTTTCCATTTTGGATCTTATAGTAGTTTCCATACATGTGACAACACATGCCAGACATTTAAAGCAAATGGAAGTAACATGTATGCAATTATTTAATTAGCTATATAACCGTTTTTAATAGTAATACAATGTGTTTTTTTTTTTCCTCACAGGTATGTTTGCAAACCCTGTGCAGCTTGGTTTGAACTAGATGACTGCAAAAACAGGGCTCCCTCAAATGTGATCCTAGAAAAAGTTTACATGGACTTCACAAAGGTAGATCCTTTTTTTTAAATAGTCTGTACATGAAAAGAAATGTCATTTTTGTTTGTGTATAGATACATGAGCTGATTCAAAAAAACTATGGAGGGGGACTGTGGCAAAGTGGTTAACAGTTTGTAGGTGCAGGAGTGCTGCGGTGTCAGTAAACAGACAATGATAATCCAGTTGCAGTGGTGTTTTATTTGTACAATCCTGTGTATTGCTCTGTTTAATCCACAGGTTAGTCCCGTAATAATAGTCCAGATCTTACACACCCACATGTAACACAAAACACAAACACAAGTACACAGTGAGTGCTATAGTGCTCGTGGTGCAAATACAGTTAATTGTGAACAATGGTGCAGCGGTGTCCAGGTAAGTGCTAGCCTTTGACGACAGCTCCAGATCGTGTTTAGCCGTCTAATAACAGCAAACAAGTATAATTATAAAAACTCTCACGCTAACAGTACAGGTTTTCCTTTCGATTCAGCATTAACCATACAAAGTAACAGATCATTTTGCTACATCCTGTTTTGTGATGTCAATCATGACCCATTGGTTAAGGAGTGCAACTGCTCCTCCAATCCGTGGCTGCCACATCGTTTCCCTTCCGGTTCGATGATTTAGTGTATCGTAACTCCGCCACCTTTCTAGCTGTCAGACTTTTGTGTAATCCTGGGAATGAATTGTCTGGCCATCCAGTCCAGGACACTCTGTTCCCTTTACACAGTGCCCTCACAGCTTGTGAGGGAGATTTATCACCAAGAATCTTGATGCCTGTCACAGGGACATATTTTGAGTGCAAAAGCAAAGGCAGATTTATTGAGATGAATGAAAAGTTGTAATTGTCTAAAGTTAGCCAGAAACAACTTACAGTCCAATGTCCAATAACTTGATTACTGGATATTGCAATAATGGTTAGCTGATATTCTGGATAATTAACCAGCACCCTGAAATTAACAAGGACGCATTTCAGGACTTAAAATTACTGCAATCGCTTAACTCTGCCTGCTTTAAAAACATAATGCTGCCAGTTAGTCAGCTTTGTAACCAGCAAAACACAAATTAACACCACGCAGGAGCTCCCGAGTGGGGCCTCTTGTAAAGGCACTCCGCATGGAGTGCAGGATGCGCCCTATAGCCTGGAGATCAGTGGATCAAGTCCAGGCTATTCCACTGCAGACCGTGGACGGGAGTTCCCAGGTGGAGGCGCACAATTGACCATGTGCCACCTGGGTGAGGAGGGCTTAGGTCAGCCAGGGTATCCTCGGCTCACCGTGCACCAGCAACCCCTGTAGACTGGCCAGGTGCCTGTGGGCCTGCCTGTAAGTAGCCCATAGCTGTGTGTTCCTCCAACACTGTAGCTCTGAGGTGGCTGCATGGCGGGCCTGCAGAGTGAAAAGAAGTGGACGGTTGATGGTACACATTTCGGAGGAAGCTGTGTCCGGAGGACGTGTATCAGTCTTCGTCTCTTCCAAGTCAAATTGGGGTGAAAATGAGAAAAAATAATTGGCAAAAAAATAGATGTTTAATTGGAGCAGTTGGTTGTCTGGTTGATTGACAATCCGGTTCTGAATGCTTGACTGTTGTAGCAAGGAACCGATGCATTTGGCTGCCAGTCCTTTATCTCCAGGTTTCGCTATGATTCCTCTGCACATTTACTGTAGGGCCAGAAATGTTTAGACCTTCTCAAAATTGTGCCAGAATAACTGGGACTCCTCGGGAGAAGTTAAAATATCCTGAATAAACTGTTGTCCCAATTAAACGAGAGGCAGTTGAGACGACCTTAGTCACACTTTTTTGTTTATAAATGAAAAGAAAAATAATGGAATTACATCACATTATGATTAAATATTAAATACATCATTTATGAACAAAATTAATCAATTTTTAATCAATTTTTTTAATTCTACATGAAATGAAAAAAAATTAA
Organism: Polyodon spathula; assembly: GCF_017654505.1. NCBI lineage: Eukaryota > Metazoa > Chordata > Actinopteri > Acipenseriformes > Polyodontidae > Polyodon > Polyodon spathula. The sequence goes on along the minus strand of NC_054561.1, from coordinate 4,972,518 downwards.
ATCCCATCTTATCACAAGACGAGGCACCTGCGATGTTGATACACCAACTTTCATTGACACAGCAGCCTGAGACTCCAGCAACTCACAAGTACTCACAGTTCTCAGTTTGCTTGCCTGGATTTATAGGAAGTCCTGTTGCTGCTTTACTTCCTTGGTCATTTCACCCCAGCAGTGTATTCTGAATCAAAGCATGTTACTGGCTGAAAGCATACGAGTCATTTGGTGAAGTAGCTGATTGGCTACTGACAGGAAAGAAAGCCCCGAAGGGGTGGCGTCAATTCCACTCACCAGGAGAAGTGACCCAGGAAATGCAAGACGGTCTAAAAGCATGGCTTGCAAACAGAGATTTCTTTAACCTAGTGAATCTGTGTTTTTGCTTCAGTTATGATTTCAATGGTAATTTAAATGTAGCCTTTTTCCATTTATACAACTGTTTTAAAGACTTTAGAAACATAACAATGTGAGTATTGTATTACTGTGCTTTATCCTTGTATTATTTGCCACATTGGGCATGTAGATAACAGGTGTGCACATTTATTAAAACCATTGAAAACAAACTTTCGGAGTTACAGATATTTCAGACTTACCAACAACCTCCATTCCTAAGGGGTTCCTAGCTCAGTATGTTGTAGAATGAAAGCACCTGCTTGTTTAAACTTGGGTTTCTTTTAAAAATGCACATTTGAGAGCGTTATAGAGCATAGATGTGCATAGCGGAAAACATTTATGGAACTATTTTGTGAGCTCCAGATACTTTACGGATTTCTCCACTGACCACTGCAAGCATGGGACCAGAAAACATAAACTGTATTTATTTCTATTACAAACTATCACATGCAAACTTTAAAACTCTAAACAAATTGTATTGTATTTTCCAAAAATGCTACAAATCAGCAGCGATTGATTGATTCTTGTATAAACAACTTGAATCCCTCTTAGGAAGTGATTGAGCAGTTTAGGCTCCATATCCATACTGTTACTGGTCTTTCTGTTTGAGACCCAGTGATAATTCTCCAAAACTGTAAATTGTGTGATATTGCCTATTAAAGGATAATCAAACAAAATTCACTTTGGACTTAAACTGGACTGGAACCCATGCTTTCAGAGCCCCTGACTTGAATCCTCTGTTCTCCCCTCTCTGTGACAGAATCCCTCAAATAAGCACCTAATGTCTTTGACAAGGCAGCTGCAATGGAGCAAAAGGAGAATAGATAAATGGTTCGCCCTAAGAAAGCAACAGGATAAACCCAGCACGGCAAAGAAGTTTTCTGAGAGCATGTAAGTATAGGCTTGTGCTTGAGAAACCAGACTGTCATTAAAGAGTAAAGTGGTTGTGATTTATCTGAAATATCCCACTCATCTGCATAATGTACAGCGCTTCCTCTTCATAAGGTGGTCCTTTATACCACAGAACTGGTTATAAAGTGGTATGGTCATTGCTGTCATTTGTCCTATAAAGCCATCTGGCATTTACCTGTTGTTCCCAATTACAGGTTTTTAAAGCATTGTTTTTGTTAAGAATCGCTTTGAACATATTCTGTTATAGTCATTCTATCCTAGTGACTTACAGAAAAAGTTTAAAGCACCCCTCTGGCCCCACAAAGAGCTCTCAAAATGTAAGTGGGGAATCAGATTGGAATTATAACCTGTAACGTACCCTGGAGAACTCTGCCCACAGCGGATTTAAGAAACATCACACTTTACTGCCTTCATTGTGACCTTGTGAGTGACATAGCCACACCACTATGAGTGTTCATGAGTATTCTGCTTAAAAAACAAGTACAATCTATGGAGAAAACTAAAATATGTTTAACTTTATATTAAACAGCTGAATTCAGAGAATAATCGAGCTCATTTGGAGCTTTGGAACAGTCGTTGGCATTCTGTCATTGGATTTCAATGCAAACATGAGAAAGTATATATTCACTCAGTAGCACGGAATACCAAAAAGTTATCAATAAATACATTTGTCTCAGAAATGTTCAAGGAAATGTTCAAATCCAGTTTCTGAGATATCCAGTGTTATGAGATTTGTCCAATTATTTATTTTTTTTCTTTCAAGTGATCTTTCCTCACAGTTCATTCTCATTGCAGGTGGAAGTTTGTCTTCTATGTTTACATGGCTTTCCTTGGCACATGTGTAATAATTTGGGTAAGTTTAACCCTACAGTTTACCATAGTTAAAACATGTTTGTGATGTCATGTTTTGATCTTTTGATTCGTTCTACAAATCTTCTAACTAAAAGTGGTTTTGAAGAGAAGGGGCCTGCGGGGCAGATATATTGTTGATTAACGAATCCACAGTTTGTGCTACGAATCCACAGAAAACTGCTGATTTGTCAGAACAATTAAACAGAAAAGCGAATACCATTTTATTACGCAACATTCATTTCAACAAAATAGTTAAATATAGTATTGCACATTTCCAGCATAACACTTAGAAAAGGGCTAGCGATTTCAGTTTAGCATTTCATATTATGAAAAGTAATACAATTATACATTAACATAATGTAAAAAATAACAAATAATTCATAATTACAAAGTTACTTCCCCTTCTAATTTTTATTTCACATTTTTTTCTGGACAGGTTCATTATCTCCATCAGTTACACAGACATTACATGTAAACTCAGCTTTTGCATTTCTTTCATTTTTAACCATTGTTCAAACAAGCTTACAGCACATTTACATTTAGCCCGAGTACTGCTTGAAAACCGATCGCTACCAATGATATTTAGGTCTTCATCTGTTTAGGTTCAGCAAAACAATCAGTGGCTTTACACTCCGTTCCTAGTTCACATCCTTCAGTTTTTTGCATTTTTATTTTTCTACTACTTTCATGTTCAACATCTAAAACATAGTCCTCGCTACTGTCTTCACTTACAACAGATACTTTTGTCTGTGTAAGCGGGATTTCATTCAAAACTCCAAGGAAGTCATGACAACATTCCCACAATATGTGAGACAAACATTTTAACTGAACTAAGCATAACAAAAGAACAAAAACCTAATCCAATTACCAAATTAACAATCAATTGAATCTCATATCGAACCTCCATCAATTTGAAAATATTTAAGTAACATAGAAGGTGATGAATCGGTAAGAAAATAATCTTCAGTTTCTCATGCCTAACTGTGAATTTTTTTTACAGTCAACACTTCTCATTGTTAATCCCTTACAAAAGCATAGCAAAGCATTGTGAGACCACAGTAAAGCAGTACCAAATTGTCCAACAAAGAGCAAACAGAATAATCCCAGGGTTTAAAGGAATAATCCCAGGTTTAAATGAACAATCCCAGGGTTTAAAGGAATAATCCCAGGGTTTAAAGGAATAATCCCAGGGTTTAAAGGAATGAGCCATGAAAAAGGGAGACTAGAATAAAGAAAAAAATAGGGGGGACTTGATTGAAGTATGTAAAATCTTAAAAGCAATTGACATAGTTACCCCAAATCAATACTTTAAGCACAGCACAGAAACCAGGGCCAGAGGACAGTTGGAAATTAAGTGGCAATAGATTTAGGGCAGAGAGAGTGAGATGCTTCTTCACACAGAGAGTGGTGTGGGTATGGAATGGGCCACCTATTTATGTTGAGACAGAATCACTTAGATCCTTTCAGATTCAGCTTGAAGCTTTGAGATCAATCAGCTACTAAACCAGATCAGTTTAGATGGGTCAAATGGCCTCCTTTCATTTGTAAATTATCTTTGTGTATTGTTATGTAAAGCATAAGTCAGTATTGTGACCCTCAGAGATATATGGTAAAGCATACCGAAAAACATGGCAAACCCTAGCAAAGTGTGATACATTTACACACTATAACCATGGAGAAAGCATGGGGAAACTGTTAAATTACTGTGAAAAACTACTGTGGTAAACTTTCATAAGGGAACCAGTGAACTATTGCTGTTTATAGGGCTATAAGATGATAGCACAAAGCAGTGATTACCCAGGATGTGAAGTAGCATTTATTGATACCCATCATAGCATTATATTAATATTGAAATTAATAAAAGTTGTCAATACTTTACTGTACAGCATGTAAGAATATCCACATTTTGAACTGGGAGAACAAATTAAAAATTAATTAAAAAGTAATTCCAGTAAAAATGTCAGCAGCATTTTGAAAATGTAGTATATGATGTTGTGTTTAATTTCAGAACCCTTGGGTGTTTGATACCAGGCAGTACTGGGAAAACTGGCCTTTTCAGGTAAATGGTGTGGCGGGGTGGCCCCTGTGTGTATTTTATGTTTATATGTTGTATGTGGTGTGTTATTTTTGGTGTAGGTATTGGTAAATGGAGTGTGGTTTATGTAGCACAGGTGATGTAAAATGTATAATTGTATTTAGGCACGGGGATTGCATAATCACTCCATGTGCAGATTAAAATGGGTATGAAAGCACAGGGAGCACAATTAGTTCACATGCAGATGTACTGAGATAACAATTGAATGGTTAATTAGCTATCAAGTCTCAATACAGCTGCATAAAAAGAATCAGTTTTCAAGCACACAGGGTGGTGTGTTTGAAAGTGGAGAACGAGAGAGAAAGTAGGGAGTAAACTTTAAAAAGCTAAAAGCAAACCATTGCTATGCGTGCTGGTTTAAACTAGCACGATACTTGTTTGTATTAGTGTTTTGTTTGTCGATTTAATTTGGCCAACGCGCCGTTTGTTTTGTTAAGTGTGTTCTGTTTTGTTCAACCTTTTATTTTATGTTTCTTAACTGGTCTTAATGTCACCACACACCTCATCCTTGTCACAGGTGGATTAAAAAAAATAATTCATTTTAATTAAGAAAATGTACAAACTGAGGTGATGAAAAAGTAGATCACAAAAATATATTCTTTTATATACAAGTTTTACAAATGCCACTGCAAGAAAAAAGCTCTTTTGCAAAACTGAAAAGTATTTAAATGGAGTCAGCTAACAGCAGGGTTTATTTTTCTTGGTTGATTTAACTTTCTTAGATGGGAGTGCAGTTAAACTGAATTTACAGGTCCCAGAGAGGTTCATCTGGTGTGCAGGGTGAGTCAAGTAGTCGGGGTAGTGCATGGTTACATCCTGGCTGAGTAAAATTGCCAATCTTCACTGTGGATTTCCCAGGAAGCATGGCATTGGTGCTGTGGTGCTGGGGAGGCAAAATCGTCAGAGTGTATTTCACCTTACCGCACTGCAGAGGACCCTACTGGCCAGGAGCCCTGTGAGTTAAAGCTGACACCTGCAGGTCTGGCCTTTGTCCTCCAGAGGTCGGTAGCTCACTGACATCAGCTCTCGAGTTCCTGGGTGTAAAGAGGCAATGGCTGGCTCATGGGTTTTGAGGACATCCTCTGATCTTCAGTTCTTCTGAGCTGTTGTGGGCCATTGTACTTACCTACCGATGCCTTAACCAGACTGCACCCAGCACCCAGACTGCACACCCCCAACCGGCCTCTCTGCTCCGCTTGCACTAGAAGACTGGCTGTACCTCCTCTATGCTCCCCTTCCTCCAGAGCCCACTCCTTCTCCACCCTTGCCCCGCAGTGGTGGAATGACTTGCCCATGGATGTCAGGACTGCCCAGTCCCTGACCACCTTCTGGCACCTCCGCAAGGCACACCTCTTCAGACAACACTTAACTCTTCCCTTCTGGACTGTGTAGCGCTCTGCCTTGAATGCAGTTTAACTTGCACTTATCTGCTCCCTATTTTACTGTATTTAATCCTGCACTGAACCCAATCTGTAGTATCTTGCATTTCACTTGCACCTCCTGCTCACCTCCTGCTCTTCCCTCTTGCAGAATCTATTGCCGGATATTCGTTATCACGTGATTGTCGAATTATCATTTTACTTGTGCCTCATCTTCATGCAGTTTTTTGACACAAAACGAAAGGTATGTTTTACCCAAAACTATAGGATGAGTTACATGTTATAAGAGTTTTAACTCGTTTTGACAAGTAGAAACTGTGCCAGCCACTTTCATTGGGATTTCAAATACTGTTGCCCAGAGATAACACAACATGGTACAGTTCTATGGGAGTGTGGCGTCATTTTTAAGAATTCTGTCATTGGATTTGAATGAGTGCAAGAGGAGATTCACAAAAAATGCATTCAATACATTTTTCTAATTTTATTTGCATTATTGCAAGCTTGTGGTTCCTATGCTTGTCTTTTCTTTTATGAAAAAATCATACATTGTTGAAAATTTGAACATGTTTGTCTCATGGAAGGTTATACAAAAGACAATGTAAAAATGAAAAGATCTGATTATGGACTGGGGAAGGGGATGGGAGTACTCTGTAGATAATGTGTGTTTGTAAACTGTGTAAACTCATTCTTCTTCAGATCTGTTAGCGTTCTCAATGTGTCTCTCTGTGTCTGAGTGTGTCACTGAGGGGGGTGGGAGCAAGTCTGACACGACCAGTCAGGAATAGGGAATGTTGGAGCTGTGCCTTTAAAACTCTGCAGGTGTGCTGATTAATAAGGCGAAAGTATGGAGAAAATGGAGAGTATGGAGAGAGCAGGATGTGTGCTGGGAAATGGTAACACAGGAGTAGTTAGTGTTGATTGACAGGACTGGGTCAATATCAGTTTAGTTATGTCACGAACATAAGTTTGGTTTTGATTTGTTTGTTTCTGTTTTAAACGGTTTGTTTGAAAAGAAGAAAGACTTGCTACAGCATTTGAAAACAGACGCTACAGCGTTTGAACACAAAGATACGCTACAACGTTTGAAAACAGACACGCTACAGCATTTGAAAAGAATAAAGACATGCTAAAGTGTTTGAAAACAAAGACACTACAAGAAGTCAGTGTTTGTGAGGGCTGACGCCTTAATACATCAAATAATAATAAAAGGGGCACTTTGTTACTATATATATTTACAGGTAGTGGAAAAAAATGGAAACACCTGGATAAATGAGGGACACCAAGTATATTGAAAGCAAAGGCTTCCACACAGGTGTGGCTCATGCGTTAATTAAGTAAATAACATCTCAGCATGCATAGGGTCATGTATAAAAATGCTGGACAGGACTGGTTGCCTATAATTATGACTATCAAGTATAAAGGCAGGTATAAAAAACAGGGCAAAAAGTTTGTTCAGGGCAGTCTGTGAGAAGGATAGGCTAGCAGTGTGGAGACCTGTGTGTTTAATAGAAAAGGTAGTGTGTAAACCTTTTTGTTTGTGTTGCAATGTTAAAATAAATGTTTTGTAACTGGCAAACTTAGCTGTCCAGTTTAATAGTTTAAGGACTGTGCAAAGTATGATAACATTATTGCTTTAAGACTTTGCCCCTGTGTGAATTCTTGCTTCATTCTCTTTCACAGGACTTCCTAGTTATGTTTGTTCATCATCTGATCTCCATTTCAGTATTTGTATCTTGCTATATTACCAATATGACACGAATTGCAAGTATTTGCGTGTACCTTCATGATATAGCAGACGTGTTTTTGGAGGTAAGAGAAGTAGATCTAGATCATCCTGGGGACTAGAAATACACAGGTTGATAAAGTAGAAATATAGAGGTTGATAAACTAGAAATGTCTTCTAAAATAGTTAGAGGAAGAATGTCATATAAGAATTGCTTTATAACTTAGAAGCTCCTACAAATCATTATAAACTTACACTAAAGTGTAAAATACTCAAACTAAAAAACATTCAAGTTACAAAAGGAGTAATAAACAACCTAACTTAGAGTAACTAGCTGGGTTCCGAAAAATCTATGTGGATTTGAGTAATATGCATGTTTTAGTAATATTTATTATACAAATCAAAATTTTTAATGTCAGTGTCATTTAATGTGTGATTTTTAGTATTCAAACGGTTTATGTTAACAGAGAAAAAAAAACAGTGCATGAGTGCTGCTATTGCCAAAACTGTGATCAACACTGGTACATATTCGACAACATGATGTGTAGATTATGAGTTTTCTCTGACGGTATTTCAACATATATGGTAATAAGTCATGCAGTTCCTTCGAAATGGTCTCCCATATATGATCTTTCATCTCTGTATCTTTATTGTTTTTCAAAGGCAAGTATCGTTTTTTTCCCCACCGTCATTTTGGATACTGCTTCACCTTGGTGGACATGTGTATTGAAGCTGTTCTCTGATTGGTCAATCATAGTTGTCGCGCAAAGAAATTGTAATACATAGGATTCAATCCTGTTTATTTCACGCTGCCCCCGCGTTGCCTGTGCTGTGAAAGATACTATTATATAGTATAGGTTCTATTGATTTTGTCACATCACATCTGATGTGTAGCGCCATTTACTTACACTGGGTTAAATGAAATCCCGCCTGTATTTATTTCCAGTTCTCTAACTTTAACAAATGCTCGTCTCTTTTTGAAAAACTCAGTACTCTTTGGAGTAAAAGAAACTACTATTGAAAGTTGGCAGACTCTTGATTCTTTCAAGATCTTATAACATGTTGTAATCCAGGCCTCAGACACGGCTGTCTGTTGAATTGATGTTAAAGGCAGCGGATCTGAATTCCATCACTGCTTAACTGATTAAAGAGCTTATAAAAATCAAATAGTGCACGTTAGTCTCTTTAGATTATATGTGCTTGTAGACATGTGAAAACCCAGGAAGGTTCATATTTTAATGAATTAAATAATATTTCGAGATTTTAGAGCAAATTCATTTGTTTTGGATCCACAGGCTGCGAAGATGGCCAACTACTGCAAACAGCAGAGACTCTGCGATGCTCTGTTTGGAGTGTTTGCTGTAGTTTTCATGGTTACTCGCTTGGGTTTTCTACCTCTTGTGTAAGTAGCCTTTTAAATATGTAATGAAGAACTTGGTATGGTTATAAAGTGTCACATTTATCGTGTGTATTTTTCTTTATTTCTTTGTCTCTGTTTCATTACTAAAAGAACCTCAATATATTCAATCACAGACATTTCGCCTGTGCCTTCACTGTTGAAATGAGTTTTGGTTCACATAGTTCTTTCACTGGATACTGTGGATACCACCCCCAGTGGTAAAGTGTGAAGGATCTGTAAATGGTTCTTCTAACAGGGTACAGACATGTATGTGTCTTTGCTGCTATGCAGGCAGGAGACCGAGACTGGGGTTTTAGTTGACACGCCTGCAGGCACACAGATTTTATTTATAAACAAACTGACCTGACACTACCAGCGATGGCAGCGCACTGAGGACATACATGGGAATGCACAAAAGCAAAAATAAAATACTGTTCAAAAAACTATAAACAAAAGTTGCTGTGAACACGGCTAGCGCTGCCAGCTTATACACCCCCTCCTTGCTATGCTTTAGGGGTTACGCACAGTGACTGCAACTTGCTTGCTCTTCGTTATCCAGCCCTGGTTCACACACACGGCTGTCTGTGAATTTCAGATTCCTGTTCATAACAAACTCCGACCCTGGAATACCGCTGGTACACTGTAGTGTAACTATTAATCTATCTCCCTGACACCTGCTCCAATTCTATTTCTTACTATAAACCTTTTTCCATCCAATTTTTAAGTTCAGTAAAACTTTGGTGAATAAGAAAATACATCCGACAAACGCAATGGAAAATGGTTTAAGTCCGCTTTTAAGAAGTTTTTCCTCGCAAGACAAGCTCGCTCGCTAGAGGTGGTTTTATTTTCTACTCGCAGTCACATTTTCTTCGACACTTGCATGGAAAACTGTAACGGGCGTATTTCTGGTCCTAGCGCCCTTCTTTGCCATTCCATTGACGTCAAATTGTTTGATGTGCATGCTCTGATTGAAAGAAAATGTCCCAAATGTTGCGTCTGCCGTGGTTAGGGCAGGGGGAATTTAAAGCTGAATAACCTGATTGCAGATGTAGTCAAATACACCCCAAACACCACCCCCCACCCCCCACCCCCCTTGTTTATCTAGAGGTAGGGGACCTCTAAGTCGTGACCAAGGTATGGGTTCCCTCACACAAGCCCACAAATGTAATTTAAAATTGCCTTTACAGAGCACTTTTATTTAATTAAAAATAAGTAAATATCAGGTTTCTATGGCTTAACACACCACATATTTAGGGTCTGTAGAAAAGTTCAAAACGATACAAAGAAAAACCACACCACAGAGAGCACGGAAAAGGACAGACCCAGGGAATGTGATCACTACACAAAATAAACAGATGCGCAAAGTAAATGTGCAAACAAATCTGAAATCCGCAAATAAAATCAAACGACCTGACTAATTCCTGCGTTACACAGTCCATGCAGGCTGTGGTGGGGTTGCACTTTGTCTTCAAGTTACAGCGCAAACGGAACATTCAATAATTAATAGTTGCTAACTGAAACACAAGGTGTATAAAATATGAAAAATTATATATTATATATAATCTATAGAAACTGCCATGGTTTAAACGTTTAGAAGTATTTGACATTCTGAGTGTGAGATCTACACTGTGTAGTTGCAGCTAGCAGTTCCATTGGAGACGTGACATAATACATTTTCCTGCTTAGCTGGGAATCATAACTTGACTCATTTGATAAAGTTTTGCACCTCAATCTCAATCTCACATCATGACAGATTTCTTTTGGGTTTATTTGACTGCTTGTAATCGCTCTTCTCTCCCTGTTAGGTTTGGCAGGTCTATCTACTATGAGAGCTGGGAAGTGATAGGACCGTTCCCCAGCTGGTATTTCATCAATACCGTTGTCATCTTGCTATTGATTCTGCATATCTACTGGTCCTGCCTCATCATTGCTATGATGATTAAAGCTTGGCACAAGGGCAAGGTACAGTACTACATCCAGGGAGGTCACATTGACTGCTGTTTAGAAATGCACTTCAATTAATGACAAATGTTCCAACTAGAAGTCTTTTTCAATGTCTTCAATCCATTTAGGTTACTCAGCATATCACATGCTGGGGATATAGGGTGTGTCTGTCTGGGTGCATACGTCCATCTGTGGGTTACGCATGTTTCCATCTATCTGGAAAACCGCTTATCCAGGTGTCATGAAACTTGGTATTAATACCATTTATCTGAACTTACTGAGAATATCAGCTTCTGAGGGTTGCTGAGGCTTTCTGTACACTCATCTACCCGTCTTTATGCCACACTTACACGGTAGCCTTTATCTGGAGAAAGACTTATAACACATTGTGATTAAACATTCACCCTCGTGAAAGACTTATAACACATTGCGATTAAACATTCACCCTGGAGAAAGACTTAACACATTGCGATTAAACATTCACCCTGGAGAAAGACTTAACTCATTGTAATTAAACATTCACCTTCATATGCTTATTTTGTACTATTCTCTATATACCATACATGTCATGTTTTTTCATCTTTTTAATCATATTTTTAGAATTGACAGCTGTGGCAAGAGTTGTTGCAATACTAGGAAATACTAGGAAATATTATTGAATTTTAACTTTCAAATTGAGCCATGTGTCATATGCAAGGGATGTACACTAAATATATTCAGACAAATCCTCAACAGAGATTAATACGTGATTTAAATGAAACACAAGCAGCAGGTTTTTTCAAAAGTGAATTAAATAGCCCACACTTCAAAAATATGTCCTTAGAGTAATCAGCTTTCTATGTTTTAGGTCTCCAAAGATGATCGCAGTGATGTGGAAAGCTCCGAAGGAGAGACTGAACAAGCCAAGAAGAGCCACTGAGAGCCTTTCACATGACTCCTGTATCATTCTAAATTCCAAGTCATTCCATAAAATATATATTTTTAAAATAAAAACCATATTGCATGTAATAATTTCATCAGTGTTGTATTTACTAAAAAAAGTGATTGAAACGGACTTGCAACAGAGAAATGCATGCAGGGGATGCTGTGATGGGATACTCCAGATGTTCTGTTTATTTGTGTTGCTTTGTGTTATTATTGTTATTTAAATGTACAGTTTTATGTTTGTTTTATTGTTATAGTTTAATGCAGTTTGGCAGAGATGATGTTTCCTTCTCGTCTCTGCCAGACTATACAAGCAAACATGAACCGATCTATAATTTATAGTAAAAGCCTATATTTACTGATTGCGATGACCAGCGGCAGCATGAACGCTATGGAGGGGCATAATAATAATAATAATAATAATAATAATAACATTTCCTTTTCTATGGCGTGACCCTGCAGCATAGTGCTTCTGTGGGAAACAGCAGCACCTCCATTGCTGTGGACAAGTCCTTGTTGCCCACGTTGCCAGAGCAAATGCTTCTAATTTCTGTCAAATTAAAATGCAAACATCTCAAGATTTGGCAAAAACGATTCTGTGACATTGTCTATATATAAAATAAATGAATCCCAGGTTTGTTTACATCCAGGAGCTGTCAGTAAACCACAGAAACAGTTTCATTGAATTAAATCAGACCACACCACCCCCCGTTTCCATTGAAATACATACTTCCATGTGGGCTAGGAAGGACGTGGGGGTGGGGCTTGTATATTCAAATAATACTATTGCATGCTTGTGGCAGGATGGCTTGGGTGATGATATCAGACCTGGAAGACAGTGGACACAAACAACAGACTGGGGTAATAAAAGCGCTGATACGCCAGTTTCATTTACAAATAAAAAATTTAGCAATTGTTATATCCTGCAGTAATAGTTTCCACAGCTCACTCTTCGTTTCGCCTGTACACACTCCTCCGTGCAGCTGAAGCTGCAGGTCTTTTATATTATGGCCTGATGGATAAACTGACTCTTAATTATCTTGTTAACCCCTCAGCCATAGTTTACACAAGTTTAATAAATCTGTGTGACTGTCAGCTAATTAAATAATTGCGAGCCGACAGTCACGCAGTCTCACGAGTAAAGTACAGAAATACAAATCACAACAGTAATGGCGGACAGCTTTTTGTCCACCCTGCATTTTAAATAATAACAATACAAAATAAAACAAATCATACACGGCAAGGCAAAAAAACATGTACTGTATTGTAATTTGTGTCAAAATGACATGTCCGACGGTTCTAGGTAGAAGTGATTACAAAATTGTTGTTTTTGCAAATCTGCCACTCAAACGGCATCAGGATACCTATATTTAGAGGGAAAAAATGTATTCCCAAATCTCACCCTCACAATGGGGTGGAGGGGGGCGACTTTTACAAAAGGTCGACTTTTACTTGAGTAAATGTGGTAGTCCCCTACCTCCCTAACCCATGGGAGCACCAGAGCCAATGGAATCCTCCCAGTAGAATCCTCAGCAAAGCTTTTTAACTTTGCACAGCCAGGAAGCAAAACTACGCTCCCTTGACTGTGACTCATCCTGCACATCACGTGGTCATGCATTTATCAAGTTAACCTCTCAGCAAACCCTATAGCTCAGGTTTTATTAAAAAATTTCAGTGTCAAAATCCAGAGCTATTTGCCCCCCATCCTTTACTACAATAAAGTGTTATCTCCAGATATGGCTTTAAACAGCTGGTGCTGTTCAGAAACTTGACAGCTGTTACCACCAGCGCACCCCCCAAGACACTCCAGGGAGTAATTGATAGCAAACTCACAGAGAGCGAGCCAGGAAGGAGTGGTGTCCTGTTTCACAAGGAGGATGGGTATAGGGAAAGAAGCCTCTGGAAGTAACCATGGTGCTCCCTGACATGGATATAAAGGAAAGCAACAGCTGAGTGTGGGCCATCTAAACATAACAAAGAGAGGAGATAGAAAGCGTGGGGAAGCAGGGCGCTATATTCTGTGCACAATGTGTGTCAGCTAACCCTATTATCTCGAGACACAAATGCCTGCTTCATAGGCAGGATGTCTAAATTTGGCTCTTCCACTCCTGGTCTTTGTTCCAACCCTGTTCTATATTGTTAAACCCCCATCCAGACCCTCATGCAGTTCATTATATCATTTTCCATGTCAATCCTGGAGTGGAATGGCACTCTAGGACTTGGGAGTGGACACCTCTGTTGTTAGGGATCTGCAGCTGGCCAATCACCAGATTATTTTCCCTGCAACCAAACACAGCAAACCCTGGAAGAAAAATAAACAAATCAAAACCACACTTTCCATGTGCTGGGCCTCAGCCCTGCCACATTCTTCCATTATATTTTCAACCAGTTTCACTGCGCTGGGAAGGCAAAGGGGGATTTTTATGAAAAAAGGTCATTTTGGGGTTAAATTGTGAGGTTTGATACAGAATTTCGCATCTTCTTGATTCAGATGTATGCAACAGTCATCTATGTGGACAGTTTAATTTGGATTAGTGGTCCTAAATACGAATTGCCCAATATGGCCATAATTTCCCAAAGCACCATTTCTCTTGCAAATACAGTCAAACACTTTTTTTTTTTAATTTAGGCGCTGTTCAGAAACTTGGCAGCTGTTACCACCAGCGCACCCCCAAGACACTCCAGGGAGTAAGTGATAGCAAACTCAGAGAGAGCTAGCCAGGAAGGAGAGGTGTCCCATTTCACACAGAGGATGGGTATAGGGAAAGAAGCCTCTGGAAATAACCATGGTGCTCCCTGACATGGCTATAAAAGAAAGCAACAGCTGAGTGTGGGTCATCTAAACATAGCAAACCGATAAGAGAGGAGATAGAAAGCGTGGGGAAGCAGGCTGCTATATTCTGTGCAGGATTTAGAAAGGAAAAGAGAGGCTTAGATTTCAACGGAATTTCATTCTTCTCATCCAAACTTGCTGCTGTTGGATATTAACACAATGCCCCAAATCACCAGACTGGAAGACAGGTATGTAGAGCAAAACTTGAACCTGCAGACTGGATAGTAATAAAAAGGAGAAGGGAAATAAGATGAACATTTAAATTTAAAAACATTTTAAACAAACACGACGAAGACACTGAAAAGGTCTCCTCGTCAAAATTTATTTTCTTTTAGTATTTGTAAATTCAGCACTATTGAGTGTCAAAATTGTTACTAGATGGTATTTAATACATTATTAAAACTTTACTGCAATCAATGTAGAAACTTTTCTTTCCATCTTTTGTGTTTTAAGTCAACCAGCACATGCACTGTGGTTTGACCGTCCAAAGTTTGTGTACGTCAATTTCATTGTTGAAGACAGTAAAGACGTCCAAGTTGATATTCAAGAAACCAAACTCGTATTCAGGTGAGTGATTCTTTGTGGACGTGATTTCATCTACATTCTCAGAATAAATGATTACATGTTTAATCTCCTGTTATGTGTATTCTGTAAGATACCCTATAGTTACTTCCAGGGGTGTTAATAGTTTATAGTTTAACATTTTAAACTTTATCCAAAGGCAAATAAATCAATGTTGGCCTTTGAATTAAATAGAAAACCCTTAGTGGGTTCTGCTTAGATTAAATACTTGGGGGGGGGCGGGGGGCAGGAATTACAGCTGCGCACCCCTCTAAGGTCTTTTAAGAGCAGAAATTAAACCTGGTGAATAACAAGCCGATAAAGAACGATAACAAGATATTAAACAGATAATAAATGATTACTTATGAAGATTCAAAGTACATCATTGGGGTTTATTGTATTAAACAGGGGAAGTTAACAGTGTTCATTCAAATGACATTCGTTTTTATTTTTGCAGTTGTAAATCAGCAGATGATACTAATATCTACAACGAGATTCACTTTTATGATAAAGTACAGGCACTGGTACGTATACAGCATCTTTCAGCTGACTTTGTAATTGTTATCTACCACAGTGTCAAAATAAAACATGTGGAAAGTTCAATTTATAGAGTACCTTACCATTATCCAGACTGCAGAGATATATGTCATCTTTTTAAAACTCAATAGAATAAGTGCGTCTTTAGTTCAGACTTACAAAGTGACAGAGACAGAGGGAGTTCCACAGAGATGGTGCAGAAGGCTCATTAAGCTGCCAGTGTGGCACCCTTAGGTACTGGTATAATAACACTATGTAACAATTTTTTTTTTTTTTTGTTCCTGTGTAGTAAGCATTATTTCCTAATTGATTATGCCTCAAAAGTATAGAAAATGGCTATTATCAATTTATATTTATATATTATATTTAAATTTACAGTATAATCGTAAATCTCAAAAAACTACTCACTTCTAAATCTATTGTAGTCATTTTTGTAGGCATCACACAACCCTGCCCGTTACACAGGGTAAAGATATATTTCTGTAATGGCAGTACATCACACAACATTGCCTGTTACAATTTGTGCATTGCATGCTGAAATATGTTGTTGTTGTTATTAATATACCGGGAGCACCTCTGGTAATAAGACCCTATCCTTCTCACAGACCTGAGCTGTCCTGAAATGACAAGGAACTGAAAATCTTCTCATGTGTTCTGACAGGATTCCAGAGAGAGGCGCTATGACCGTACAATCAACGTAATGCTGAGGAAACAGAAAGAGAACGTGGCGTGGCCTCGTCTGACGAAGGATGCAGGCAAGGTAAAGAGCACCACACAGTAGGGGGCTGGGTCATTCAATGGGTTAATAAATGTATGTACCATTTCACCTAGGTTTGAATCCAAGTTCAGTCTGAACCTCTCATTTTAAGGTAACACAATACAAATTTTAGGCAATTTCCAAGCTAGTGGTAGGTGATAATTTCAAGCAATTTTCCACCCTGCATAAATTTTAACAAAATTGCTTGAGTCACCTGCAACACTTGATGTGATTGCTAAATCAATTTTAATTATTTATTGTAAATGATGGTGAATAGACGTGTGTGTTTGGTTAATGTTTGGCAACATGGATGAGGTTAAAAGCCCCATCATAAAACCCTTGTGCAGAAGGTGACCATCTCCCGAGTTCATTCATTGATTAATTGTTGCTAATCGGGAGATGGTCACCTGTGTAAAAAGCCAGCCATTTTCTGCGCTCTGGGTGGAGAGTAGTGGAGCGAACGAAAGCGAGAGAAGGCATCTGGAACGAAAGAAACTAAAAATCAAGGATCAGTGAAGGCTGCTGCCCAGCCTGACTTGTATTTCTTAGTGCTCATGATTTTGTTTTGTTTGATTATTTATTTTTACTCTGTGCATTTATTTTTGTTCAAACCTTTTATTTTGTTGTTTGATAATAAACTGCGCCACAACGCCTTTTGCCCTGCAACACTTGCTTCTGTGTTTGTTCCTGCACCTGGCTTCACGTCACCACTCAGCCATTCCTGTAACAAATATATATTTTAATTTGACAAAAAAGTTCCTTACAGCAGCACCAAATGGTGGATCGACTAATAGGAAATATTCTGGAGTTAGTCATGTCTTAACACAATGTCTGCTGAAACTGCAGTCTAGGGGTATCCTAATATGTTCTATTTTGCAGCCTGTGTGGTTGTCTGTGGACTTTGATAACTGGAGAGACTGGGAACAAGAGGAGGATGATGGTATGGCAGAGTACGAGAGATATGCTGATGTGAGTCTGTTACTGTTACTTTAATGAAAGCTGTACGGTTTTAAAAAAAAATTGATACTGACATATAATTAAAGTAATTGTAGCTAAAAGAAATATACAGGTCTGAAACATACAGTTTAGTATTTGAAAATATTATATCTGATTCTACACTAGGCTAAAGAAAGTTCTGTTTGCAAATCCCTGCTTTTAGACTTGCACTTCCTGGGTCATTTCTGTCTCTACCACTTCTTTTGCGGCAATAACAAGCTGTTTTTGTATGACTGATAGAATCAGATGACTGTTTTAAAATGAAAATGTTTGCTAAAGCAAAAGTTTCTTTAAACATTGCACATTTGAGACCTTTGTAGCTAATGGAAGTGCAAAATGGGTAAGATATCTGGAATTTGTTAGCTGCAATTACTAAAAGTGTTGTTATATTAAATGCCTGTGTTAGAAAATAGCAGCTCTGTGTTATAGTTCAGTGGTTTCCAAACTTGGGGCTGCAAGATAGGAAAGTTTGGGAGCACCTGTTCTAGTCAACTGGGTACTAGAGATAGTGGATAAAAAGTAAGGCACAGCTTTTAAGGTGATGGTGTTTAGTTATATATGTAATAATTACACATTGCTCATTTTTGATTAACCTCACAGTTTCAAATACAGTCCCTGCCTTCTCCTCTTGCTCAGCTCACACTGAATTCTCTTTTTCACGCAGATGTTACAGAGCATGAGTAAAGGTGGGTCTGCTCCCAAAATGGATGACCTTGATGACCTTGATGTAAGTGTCCCAGACTACTGATAGAGTCAACCCTCCAGTGGAAGTGCATTCATTCACGATTAGATATTTTATCTTGAAACTGCATTCTTAGGTTAAACTCAGTCAAGTAGACAAACATTGCATAGCGTTAGCACAAGGCAAGTTTCTTAAAGTCTGTCTTTCAGTTCTGATGTTATTAATGGAACTGAACTCCAGCAAGCTTTTAAAGAGTGAACAGTTAGAAAATAAGGTATAATGTGCAGTACATACAATTAGAGTAAGGTTTTACGCAAGTTTAGAACAACCTGCAAAGCTTCACATTACTTTTGCTGAGTCCCGTGATGTCCGTATCCCGGTGTTATAATTTGAAACATATTGCTGACATTTAGAAAACATCATGGATCATAAAACAACTGGGCAATACATTTCTCAACATTTCCTGTGACCGTTCGCCATGAGAAAAAAACAATCTCTTCTAAGGACATGTGATATGGCAAAGACAAAGTAATGTGTTTCTTGCAAACACAGCAGGGGGTTCTGCAACACTTTAAGACCCCTTATAGCAAAGTTTTAACATAACGCATGTCGGGTAACTCTTATGCGTCTGGTTTCACAGACTCCAATTAGCACTAATCTTGGACTGCCTAAATTAAAATAAAATTGAGAAAGGAGTCAAATATGTTTAACAAAAAATGAATTTGGTTTAGCACACGTGTCGATTTGAGGTTAGTGAATCTGACAAACCCCAGTTCTGATACGTCGGTGTTTATCCTGCACACCTTTCACAGTTTACAGCACATGGGCCTACTATCCTGTATCAGTTCACCAGTTGTCTCAAATAAACGTCACCCATGTCAACAAAACTCAGTGTCAGACAGGGTAACTTACTGTCTTTACCAGCACCTACTGTATTAACAGAAGCTTTGGTTTGAATACAGGTGGTCTGTTTAACCCGTCTCTTGAAATAAGGTCAAACTCTTTTTGTGATGGTATTGTTGATTGCATGAAGCACCACCATGTATCCTGTTGTAGTTTGAACATACTGTCTGTTCTACGGAATCTCATCCCTTGCTAGCACATTTCCCCCACCTAATTGAATTGTGTTATGTAATCGAAACATAGTACTGCTATATATTTGCAACAATTCTGCTTCAGTTCTGGCACTTGAGTACTAATAACATGTTTTTAATATTTTGATTTTCTTTCCCAACAGGATGACTGAGACAACAAGGTGAATAAAGATAGCTCCACCATCTTCCTTCTGTGAGGGGAGCTTGTAAGAGTTTGCAAGTCTGCCTCACCTGCTCTTAAAAAATGCTCCCATGGCAAAGTGTAATAAAGCACAGTGAAAGCATGGTAGGAGCATAGGGCTTCTAATTTTCGATTTTAAATGTCCTGCCTTGTATCTATCATTGATTCGCTCTGAATACTTTAAACCCACCCCAACTACTGAGTGGCAGCACATTCCTACGTTTCTATTGGAGGACTTACAAGCTTGCAAGATTTAAAATGAGATTGCAATTAGAAAGGGAGGATTGTTCTTGCTTGCAAGATTTAAAGCAATGTTACAGTTCAATAGGGAGGATTTACACACTTCTGGAATTTAAAACGGAATTGCAACAAAAACACACAAAAACCCCAGAAGAATATGTTCCATAGCCATAAGGATTTAATTGTGGAAGACAGCAAAGGAAAGTAAGGAGCAAGTGGGGTTGAGTTACTATACATATTGTGACAGAAAGATTCGCCAGATTACTGAAATAAGAGTTTTAATTTCCGTGTCTTACTTTTTTCTTTTAAAACTTCCAGGAAATAAAGCTGACAAACCAGAGAAGAACCCACCAGTTCAGAACTGCTCAGTCATCAGCCCTGTGTTTTATATGCTTTTCAAAACTGTTTTGTTACGACATATTTGTTGGATAAAGTGTGTTATACCCTTCTTAAAACTACCAAGTAGTAAACTGTGTTGTGTAAATTGTTTTGTAGACTAGTTGCTATTTATTAAAACAAGCTAAAACCTGCC
Source organism: Polyodon spathula (assembly GCF_017654505.1). Lineage (NCBI taxonomy): Eukaryota > Metazoa > Chordata > Actinopteri > Acipenseriformes > Polyodontidae > Polyodon > Polyodon spathula. The sequence goes on along the minus strand of NC_054561.1, from coordinate 4,952,490 downwards.
CACCTGTTTTTTTGTTTCTCTTATTCTTGGAAGATATTTAAATTAGCTTTCCTTACTCCTGGTATAATTAAGGGTGGCGCAGTCAAAAACAATATGCATTGGCTCCCATAAAGTAACAGTCAGAGAGAGGGTTTAGAAGCCTGAGTCAGATAACAGGGATAGGGACTTCTTTCTGGAAGTGAGGCAGTACATAGGGGGTACCAAATAATACAGCCATAGGTTATGATATTGTGGGCTGTCTAATTTGGTATCCCGTGTTTCTTACTGTATATAAACCCAATATCAATCTTCTGTGTGTGTGTGTGTATGTGGTGTGTGTATACTATATATAAACAGGTATGTGTAAACAATAACGTTATATCTAATACATTATGCATTGTAATATAATTTACAGACTTGTGTTTATTCTAGACATAGCAGCAGGAGGCACAATGCCACGTTACATTCATTCTCACATTTCTCATTAGAAAGCATTCGTGATCATTTACTTTAAAGTTTTTAAATTCAATGTGTGTGTGTTGTGTGTTTGTGTGTGTGTGTGTGTGTGTGTGTGTGTGTGTGTGTGTGTGTGTATGTATATATATATATATATATATATATATATATATATATATATATACTTTCAAATCAACACAATCGTTAATTTAACAAGTCGTTTGCACAGTTAACACACTAAGCATTAATTCCTTAGACTAATGACAAGTATATTGTATTAGCTGCGCATAATATTATGTCGGCTTGTATTACCAAAAAAAGAAAAAAAAAAAAAAAAGACTTATTTTTAACCAAGGCAAAACTCAACAGGTTGCAGTAAGACCATTGCGATCACGTCAAACACGTTTTTAATGAAAACAGCCCATAGCTGATCATCCACATCACAAAGAAATGACGTCGTCCTGTCAAAAACGTCAGTACAGTAATGACTGCTGCGCATGCACGCCACTCGCATTTTACACGAGCAATAGAAGAATTAACCGTGCGCTTGCGCCGATCTCATTTTACGCATGCGCATTGCGCCAGGGGCTACTGATTCCCGGTTGTGTGACTCTAGCAACAGTGAGACACCGGCAGACAGACGCAATACCACCACCATTATTACTATAAAAACTGCTCACAATAACAATGGCGTTTCAGTGTCAGAGGGACTGCTACATGAGAGAGGTAAGCAGTAAATCCTGCCCGTTGATTCAGCATGCGAGCTGTCCAGGCTAATCCGGTCTGACGACCTCACTGACACTATACAATTCTGTGCATTTACACACAATACACCAATACACTACACTATTGCTTTTGATACATAGACACTAATCTGAATAATTGTTTTTTTTAATGCGGATTGTGTGTTGGTTATTTCATTGTAACTACTGTTGTGGTCAAATAATTTTACATTTCAACAAACAAAACCCCAAATAGGTTGCTGTCAGTAGTTTTTTTTTTTTTTTACTTAACCACATCTGAAATTTAAATAAAAAGTTTTAAACGAGTAAAATGCTTTTTTTACGGACCAAGTTCGACTACATTTCCTGACCTGTGGCCATTTTAGATTAAGATATTCACTTGCCTTTTGACTTGCCCCCACCCCCCACCTTCGTGCGGCACTTGATAATAATTCAGAGAGGTATAACCAGTTGTGTAATTTGAGAGTTAGAAATTTGGTTTTGTTTTCAAAATCCCGTCCCTCCAAAAAGGTAAGCTATATATATTTAAATGTTTCAACTGTCAGAATAACGTGTATACGTTATGTTAAAGTTGTTTGTATGTATTAGGGTTGCCACGATGTTAAAATGACCGTTTTCGATTATTGAACCATTGTTATGCTACGATTGTTGACATTTTGATATTTAAATTAGGCTAGTTTACATTATGTTTAGTATTGAAAATTGCATTTTTTTTTTCTTTCTATTTCTGTAAATGGCTTTAAATAATTTACTATAAATTCAAGTTAACAGGTAAAAATTTAAGGCTAGGCCGACGCCTAATTTTTCACTATCGATATGTCGTTCTCCCAAAAAAAAAAGCAGATGCATAAATGTATTGACGTTGTGAAATAATAATAATAATAATAACACATACACACAAAATAACAGTAATACACGTGGAGCTGTGGATTACTGTGTACCATTGCTATGTATATAGTCTTTAAAAAATATATTATTTTTACCTGATGTGTGTTGATTTATACCACTTGGGGGTTAAAGCAAAATCCCAAAAAAACCTAAAATAAATAAAAAAATAATTTTTTAAAACCATACAGTCAGAGTAAGAACCAATCAAGAGAAAAAACTCATAACTTGCTCTGTTACTTTGAAGACTCCTGCACACATGCAAACCCATCAGTAAACACTCACAGGGGTTAGGGCCAAGAGGGCACGCGTGGCCCGCGACAGCCCCCAAATTACAAATAAACGGGCCCAAAACCAGCCCTGAGAGTCAGTTTTTAATACCCCTAACCTGGTCCCCAAAACCCAATGGGATTTCAATGGGACAGCCCCCCTAAAAAACCTGAAAAGGTTAGGGCCAAACGGAACCCAAAACTCATGTACTCAGGAGCAATTCTGGTGAAGTGGTGAGGTTGTTTGGAGTAAATTACCCTTTTTTTGATGTCACTGGGGCTATTTCTGGGAACAAACACCCTGATTAATGCCCCCAAATTGAACCCTAAAAAACAGTCCCCAAATCCCAAAAAGCAGTCAGAAAATCAGAAAAATTACTTCTTTCTCAATAATCTGTAAGTAATTATTTGCCAGGCAATTATTTGACACTGCACCTTTTGTAAGATTAAGAGCCATGCAAATTAGTCAACACGCACAAATAATGATCTGCAGTTATGATAGAGGGTCTTAATGAACACATTGGTCTATTTAGCTGCCACACTTGCAGCCCAGAGGTGACAGTTAGGAGTAGGCACTGTGCAACATTTGTGGATCATGAAAATACTAACCAAAAAAAATATATATGTTGGAGGAAGGGCACGGAAAAAAGAGAAGTTTTCTGAGAAGGAGCTGAGATTCCTTACAGTTGAGGTCCCGCAGCATGGAACGGAGTTGATTGGAAAAGGCTCAGCCAATGTCAGTTATGCCACAATCCTTAGGAAATTTCACAATCCACAAATTTGCCTAGCACTGGAAAAGGTGGATTGGGCTGTCTCGGGCGACACAACAGCGATGATCGCAGGTCTTCTTGCTCTTCAACGACAGTCGAGCGATGGAATATAAACCAGCCTTAACGCTTTGAATGCCACATTGTTTTCCTGCAGAGTGTTGTCTTTCTGGATAACAAGTTATAAAACAGCAGTAATGATGGTGCTACCTTACTGTACGCTGTTTTTGTGTGTGGTTTTAACACCAGGGCTGCTGCGTTTTGGTTTCAGTTTACAACTTCCGTGGTGTCATGCCGACCTGCTGAGCTCAAAATAGACAACAGCGGGAAGAAGGAGAAAGTGAAGGGGTTCAACATCATCCTGAAGGACACCATACTGTTTCCAGAGGGAGGGGGTCAGGTACAGCTACACCTTTAAATATTTACCATGGAAAAAGCATAGCAAATTCTAATACAACAAAGTGGAAGCATGTTAAACCATTGTTAAGCATTGTAAAGACCAGCGAAGTATGGTAAAGCATATTTAAAAAAAAAAAAAAAAAAAAAACAGCTTTAACTTTGGTAAATGCATAGGAAAACAGCACAAATACTGGGGTAAACTTTTATAAGGGCATTTGTGCTTTTACATAAATGTGAACCTTTGATGTAAACTTGAGTAAACTTGAGGATGTCCTGTAAAACCTATTGCAGCAAGTTGTTTAGGGATGGAAATAAGTCTCCTATCTCATAGCAGTTTCAGCCATTCCATATTTTACTATGAGCTTTAATAGCCACAGTGTATATGTAATAAGCCCAGGGGTATATTAGTAAACTCCAAACCAGGAGTGGATCAAACTGCTATGCACTGGAAGTCTTATTTTTATCCCTGCAGTTGGATGAGGATTAGTCACTTGGGGTCCCTGCAGCTAAACTACCTTTGTTGTTGTTGTCGTTTATTTCATAGTAGATGCCCTTTTCCAGATCGACTTAGTCGTTACAACATATGTCACAATACAGAGTATCACATTACAGATAAGAGCAGTTATAAAGTATGGTAAAGTCAGTAAGAGCAAAATAAAGAATACAGTAAAAATTCAGTAAGCATTATAGTAAAAAATATTTGCTTAAGAGTACATTCCATTAAGAGCATGTAGCAAGTATGATAAGTGGATAAGAAAGATTTCAAATAAGAGCAATTACAAAAACCATGAATGTGGATACCTATAAGAGTAAATCAAGTACAAGATACAGGAAGTAGTTATAATGAAGAGTAGCAGTAGAATACAGCAAATTATAGAGCAGTTCAGTACAAGTACAAGCTGGTGCAAGTACTGGTACAGTTGTGTGTCATTGTAGTCCAGTATAGTCAAGAGTTGTCTGAGGCTTTAGATAATGTAAACAGTGCTTTTTGAATAAGTAGTGATTGCGACTGTGGTCGTACTTTCCTGTCCTGTCCTGTCCACTAATTCCATTAGAGCACTATTTCATCCATTTATTTTTTATCAATTTTAATCTCTTTTTTTTTTTTTTTTTTTTTATTTTAAAAAGTGTTTTTCTGTGTCCTTTTAGCCAGATGACCAGGGTGTCCTCAATGATGTCCCTGTGTTGCGAGTCACTCGCCAGGGTGCCGATGCGGTTCATTTTGTCACCTCTCCTCTGGAGGTGGGAGTGGAAGTGCAGATGAAGGTAGACTGGGAAAGAAGATTCAACCACATGCAGCAGCACTCGGGTACAGGACAGATATACTTACTGAAGTGCTCTAGTCAAGAACCGTTGGGAGAAATTGCATAATCGTACTAGTTCACTTCTTTTGACAAGATCTGTGCTGCTCATGAACTTTACCCATTTTCAACTTGTCGTATAATTGAATACTAATTAGCGAAGCACTTTCTTTCTGCATTTTTTAGAAGTTAAAATAAACCGGTAAACATAAATAATAATCATACTTTGCCAATTTTTATTTATTATTAGGCGTGGCTACATTTTACTAACAGTAATAGTGTCTGGTTGAATTTGTTTATAATGTTTGATAGTGCATCCAGGTTATCCTATCTATAGAGTCAAAAAATGATACATTTCCTACTTGCAAAAGAAATATGAAGGAGGGTGATTGGCATTTCAGAACTCAGCGGGGCTGAAAATCCCCAGGTGAATTCTTCTAGAAGACCATTCAGTAGAGCGAAAAATTGTAAAGGGGTACATGAGCTGAAACCTCCAGACAGAAGGGGTACAGTTTTAAAAAAAAAAAAAAACCCTGTCTTGTGTAATAGTTACCTCTGTACTGCTGTTTTCCATTCTTTCCAGTTAGTAAAGCATTCTCAGTACATGTTGAGCGAGGAAGCAGGAGATTAAGGTAATAAACTATTGGTCCATCAACATTATGTTTAATTTACCCTTTTGGTACACAGGTTTTTAAAGCTTTAAAAGTATTTCGCTCAAAATGCATGATCTACAACAAGAAATGCGTGACTGAGCACAGCAGTGCTGCGCAGTGGAAAGGCAGACTCGTCATACAGCAGCTTTTCATTAGCTTACTGTGAAAGTTATAATGTACAGCTAGGTCATATAATAATAAAATAAACAATTTTCTTTGCAGCATTGGTAGTATTTGTTGTTTTTGTTTGGTTGATCTTACAAAGATTTTACATTTTACTGTCCTTGATTTTGGCTTAAATAATTTGCCTTTGGGTTTTTTTCATTTTTCTTTCAGGGCAACACTTAATAACAGCCATTGCAGACTCTATGTTTGGCTTCAAAACTACGTCGTGGTAAGCATGTTTTTCCTCCTGAAGTTGAAAATCATGCTCAACAATGCCCTGCTGTCCCATTAAAGAAGATGCCCATTTGAATACAGGTTCATGCCATGTGCAAGCATTTCTTCACATTACAATCCAACAAGGTTCAGTGCTGTTTGTGAGCAAAAACGGGATATTAACACTAGTGTTTTAGTCTCTGCATTCCAATGGCTTCATTGGATTATTCGCTACTGATTTAGCATACAGTCTGATAGCATTACATACTACAGTGATGTCTATATGCAGTTCACTATACTACATGTGATGGTCCTAATTGGCGACTGATGTGTAAGAACATAAAATGATTATTAATGATGGTCTGTTTTGTTAAAATGGATTTTAATGTGACCATATCTATTCAAAACAATTTATACATCCTATGTATTCCTCATTCTAGATCTATTTGGACTACAATTGCTTTTGGTCATGTGTCATGATACACACCTCTAATATTATATGATACATCAGAAAGTATGATCACATGAATTTTCAACTGATTATTTCCTACAGATTTTTCCAATCAGAATTCAGCGTTCCAAATCACATTTTTTCAGTATTTCTTTCTCGTTTCTTCCTCTGTGACACAGTTTCAATTAAATCTTTTTCATTGTCTTCGAAGTACTTCTTGTAGAAACGTTTGTTATTAATGTTTTGTTTTAGTATTTCTTAGTTGAGCACTACTGAAGTTAATGCGGTAGTTATTGATAGTATTTCTGTGCTGTTTGAAAAGGGAATTGGGTCGACAACGCAGTGTTATTGAGCTTGACACCCCGTCAATGGAGCCTGGGCAGGTAGAAGCTCTAGAGAAAGCGGTGAACGAGAAGATCAGGGAACAAGTCCCTGTCAGTGTCAAAGTGGTAGCGGTGGATGACCCATCTGTTGAACAGGTAGATATCTGGTGTTATGGATTGATGTTACTGATTGTGTCTACTCTATATGCCTTGGTTTTGCCAGTGTGTCATACACCCCTAGCTTCCTACAGACGTTTCAGATTGCATTTGGCTGTAATCTGATAAGCTCTTGATTTGATACACATTTTAACCTAATTATAGGATAATGATGGCCCTCTGTTTGCATGTGCACTTGTTATTTGGGTTTACTAAACAATAAACATACATATTGGATACTTTGATTTCAAAAGGCTGGGTAGCAAATAAGTGGAGTGAACACATCTAGAGGCCATATTAACAAAGTAGGTGGCATAGAGAGTGTGTGTGTGTGTGTGTGTGTTTAAATCTTTTTACCTTTGGAGACCTGGGTTCTGAAAACATCCTTGGTCAAGGGAAACTAGTTTTAGTTTAGTCCTAGTGGATTAGGATCCTATGCAACACATTGGGGCACAGAACACATGTCTTCTATTTGGGGGGGGGGGGACCAAGCTTGAACACCATGAGAGGCTAATGTAGTGCTTAGCCTTAGGCCAATATCTTTAAGGTGACTACATTTAAAACAAAAACTGTCTTTTTAGATCTGACAGAAATTCTAAAACTAATACAACAAAACAAGACTAACACTAACACAAAACAACATGAGGCTACTTACAAGCTCCTGAAGGTTTTGGTTTGGTAAATCTATTGGATGCATTGTTCCTTTCTTAATTGTGCTAATGACAATTTGGAGCAAGGGCTTTGATAATCTTGACCATAAAGTATGTTTGCTTTTGAACAGATCTGTGTTAACTCATGGTGGATGGATAATAACAGCAAATTAACTTGTAGCTTGTAAGCAATCGTCTGTGAGCTCTAGATCCTTTTCCGCCTGTTCATTCTTCCCAGGTACGAAGCCGCGGACTACCAGAGGACCATACAGGCCCCATTCGGATAATTGATATTGAAGGAATTGATGCCAACATGTGCTGTGGGACACATGTTTCAAACCTCAGCCACTTGCAGGTAAGAGAATATCGCAATTAACCTAAATCATCAATAGTGACATTGCTGTCTATTTAGCAATTCTTTCTCTCTTACCCAACCCTTCTCTTTTTTTTGTCTTTGTGTTTTTAAAATAAAGCCATGCCACTTCTCTCTTCAACAACTCAATTTTATTTTGCCCAAATACCTTGTGTGAACTTGTTTAGGAATTGGGTGAAAGAGAACATAGGACAGTCTTTTGACCCATCAGTGCTAGTCTGGCTCCTAGTAGCTGTTTAATCCAAAAACATCAGGTATTCAAGGATTCCAATGACTCGGCAGCAACAGAATTTCTTGGCTACCCATTCCATACCCTCGCCACTCTGTGTGTAAAGAACAGGGGAACAAAACTCCCCTGTTTTGAAATATCTGCAGACCAGAGTTTAAAGTTTAAAAAAATAAGCATAGCCAAAAGAAGTGTGGGGAGTTACAATGCTGGTACTGTAGTAATTTTAAGACCTTGTTTAGCACGCCTATTACTTTGCTCACGTTGAGCGTGGTTGAAATGTTGTGTTAGTGTTCTTGTATTTTCATAGGCTATAAAAATTCTTGGAACAGAAAAAGGGAAGAAGAACAAAACCAACCTTATTTTCTTGGCTGGGAGCAGGGTGTTAAAATACGCTGAGAGAAGTTACAGTGTGGAAAAGGCATTGACCTCCCTGCTCAAGTAAGTATGAATTGCATGCTAGCCAGTGTCTTTACAACATAAATACATTGGTCATTTACTGCAAGATACTCAGAACATGGATTGAATTAACTACTATACTGTATGTAAGATAGATGCAGTACTAGCAATGACACTGGCTTAGTCGCTAAATACTGTGTCATATTTTGGGTTTGCTTGTTGTAACTGTTAAATATATATTTTTATATAGAACTGGGCCTGAAGACCATGTTGAAGCTGTAGACAAACTGCAGAAATCAGCTAAAGTGTTACAAAAGGTAGGTTGTGTTGCTGCGTTTTAACTTGCATGTGGTTTAAAGGAGAGCTAAACAACTTGCAGAAATACATTCTCTGTACCTGGGCTTGCGTACCAGGAGATCAAAGCAGTGTCCTGTATGCATCAGTTGGCTAGTTCAGCACCCTGGACATCGGCCCGGTGGGGGACGTGGGGATGTTACTGGGGGGCCACTCCGGCAGCAGTGCGGGGTGCTCCGGCAGCTGTTCCTTCTCCTCCTAGAATGGGCAGTTGACTGTGAAGTTTCCCCACTCCCTGCAGATGTGGCACCAACTCAAGGCCTGGAGAGCGCTGAGGGAGGCTGCCCTCCTGATGTGTAGCTGGCAGTGGCCCAGGGCACTCCAGCAGTGATGGCAGCGGCAATGCTGGCAGCAACACTGGCCCCTCCACACGTGCAGCTGGCAACGACTCCCCCTTCTTGGGCCCTTGGGCCGGCAGCTGTTCCTCCTCCTCTGGGAGTGGGGGGCAGTTAATCACGAAGTGCCCCCCACTCCACACAGACAACGCACCAACTTGAGGCCTCGCAAGTGCCGAGGTATGTGTACCAGCTGACCTCATCCTCTGGCACTCGGGCAGGTTGCTCCTCCCTCTCTGGCACTCAAGCAGGCCGCTCCTCCAAGATGGCTGCAGTTTAATTGCTGTTGCACACGTTTAATTAACACAGAACAGTAAACGAAAACACATTAACAAAATAAACAGGCACAAAGGCCAAAACAAAAGTCTGTACAAAAAGCTCCCGGGCAGGTACCGAGCATTGTACAGTAACGTGCACCTTCCAACACAGACATTAACTCACCAACACCCGTCATTCCCCTTATACACCTGTGACTGGAGTCTCATTAACCATTAATCATTCAATGATGGCACCAGCCACATTCCCACACACACACACACCTTACAAGTTATAACATGTAGTAGTCAGAATAAATACAGTACTGTAACAGAGCAAGGATTACTAGCATAAGGGCTCCCAAAATTTGTTAAACACTGCATTGGGGATAAACAGAAGGTGTACTGTAGAACAGTTCAGAACAGAAGATGATGATTAATGTGTAAAATAGCAACTAAAATGCTGAGGTTGTTCAAAATAGAAGCGCAGTAGCTTCACAGTAGCTGGGTTGAACTGGAGGATGTCCTGGGATAAGCCTCTTCTAGTCCCTAACATTTCGTATTTTTTATATGCAGAACAATCTTAATCTGCTTCGAGACTTGGCTGTTCTTATCGCACAAAATTTCAAGAGTAACCCGAACCGTGGAAAGCTGTTCTGCTTACACAGGTAAGAAGTTTACTTGTCTAATCTGATGCAATTGACAAACATAAATAATTCAACTGCGTATAACAGTTTTATGAAAAGTAAAAGAAAATGGTTTATTGTGTATTAGTAGAAGCGTTAGACATAATATCTATGGTAATGCAACAAACGATAACAAAAACAGACCTGGAACTCTGAACTTTACACCCTACTCTTAAATGATGCAGCTTCTCTTTCTTCAAGGATCTAAACAGCGGGCCCTTCTGCTGATTTCTGCTGTCACCTTGTCTTTATTTGACAATACAAGCACGTAGCAGAAAAAATAATTGGATTCGTTTGGAGAGTACTTGCATAAACTGACTATGCACTAATGTAATTATAATGACACATGAACAGTATATGCAAACTGAAACAGTTTAATAGAGCAATAGTGAAACTAATTACAGGTTTTTTTTTTTATTTGCGTGCTGCATAAGCACCATTCGCCATCTGTTTTGCATTATTTTGAGATATGCATGCATCGTGGTTCATTATACGCTACTAATGGATTTTTTAAGTGTGAACCTTCGATATTAGAAGTAAGATGTACTTTTAAAACATCAAAACACATCTCAAAATAATGCAACACTGAGCATGACATGGTACTTAATACTTTTAGAGGTGTTGTGAGTCAGCATTTATACACAGAGCAGCTGAAGATTCAATTACGTTTGGATTGGCTAGAGTCTGCACAGTGAAGTATAGAAATATTTCGGTTTTGAGGTGGCTGATGATGGAATGTAAAACAAAATAACAAGGCCTTGTTTTTCTCCATGGATATTGTGAAACAAAGCACCACTAAGTTAAAGTAAATGTTTGCTTTTGATATGTAAATATCAGTAATGTTTGATATTGCAATTGTGTTTTGATATCTGTGTTTTGGAAGACTTGGATATTATCGGTCGAAAATATGTCCGTGATGTCGATATACAATGTTCATATTGTTTCCCCATTCTAGCTGGGATAGCCCTGCTTGAAAGGTGTATTTGTACTGCCTGCATCACAACATCGCTGTCTTTTTTTGTAATTGCAGGAAAGATGGAGACAGTGAGTTTATGAACATCATTGCTAATGAAATAGGCACAGAGGTCAGTCCTTCTTTGTGTCTTTATTTGTCAGCTAAGTATGGTGCTGGGAAAAGTATTTAATATTCAAACACTGCTTGAAATGTATTCAGTGGCAGAAATGACTGTTCGTATTTGTTCATGTAACGGAATGTTTAAATAACTGTCATAAGACATTTAACATAAATACCAAGAATTCTTCTGTGTAGAATTCTTGTGTTTCTCTCATTTCTTTGAGTTTTGGTGGGTTACTAGGGTTATTTTCCATAATCACATTTCATTTACAGGGCACTTTGATATTTCTTACTGTTGGGGACGAAAAGGAAGCTGGGTTGTTCTTACTGGCTGGACCTATAGAGATGGTGGACACTTTGGGACCCAGGTAACAGTTCAGACCATTCTGGCTTGTATTATATAATGCTGCAGTCTTTTGATTGTATTGTGTTTTGATCCATTTTACCCAAGCATAGCATCATAAACTGCACTGTTGTCAACGCATAAAGCCATGTCCAAACCCGAAAGAAAGGAATGTTTCACAAACCTGAACACCCGTCAAAGAAAATGAAACGTTTCAGAAATGAAAAGAACAAAATACCGAACCATAACACAAAAAGCTCTAAACAAAACTAAATGAAAATGTCAGGACTGTGATTGTGCCGCTACTTCTCACAGCATTTCACACTGTAAAAAAATGAGCAGTCAAAAATTAAACTCTTTTTACTTTGACTGCATGATACAATAGTTGTTGTGACAGGATAGTGTCATGACCCAGTCTGGTTACCAACAGGAAAGAGAGCCCAAGTCAGAAAGCTGCAGTCTTATGCGTAGAGCAGACTTTAATTCACAAAACAAACCAGAACAAAGTAATCAAGACGTGAGGCCAAAATAAGAGGTTCAAACAAAAGAACAAAATACTTGAAGGCTGGGAATTAGACTTCACTACAAACAGTACAAAAGTCACAACAGCAATACTCGATGCCTCTTTTCCACTGTACAGCCGAGCCACGCTGGGTCTGTACTGAGCCCTCACAGTGCGGTTAAGGTGTTGTTTTTCCACTGCAGAGCCGAGCCGTGCTACTGACATCACACTCAACGAAAGACAGTTATTAATTATAGTTATTAATGAACCAGTTTGCCAAAAGATGCACGAACAAAGTTAATAGGCCGAAGGTACCGCTGTATCTTGTATCGCTATATTTTGTAAATATATTTTTAGGAATGTCTTAAAAATATGATTTGCCAAAGATATTCTGTTTTAAGGATAGTTTGTTGTTTTTTGTTTGAGGGCTTAAAAAAAAAAAAAAACCTGCTTGAGCACGAGAGCTGTAGTTTTGTGTATGGTACAGCTGTACAGTATTTAGTTTGACTATTTTTTTGTAAATTTCACAATTTAACATAATATTTATCAAAGGAGAAAAAAGTTGTCGCATTTATTAACAACAAATGTTTCTAAATATTTAAATGCTTACCTGAAAAACAGTAAATGCTAAATTGTAGAATATTTTGTTTTTAAAGCTAACCTTTTTAAAGACACCAATGTGATTTTTTTCATCGGGTGACAAGATACTTTTGCAGTGACGTGGCCATACACACCTGAATCAACATTGATACGATGCGACAGATTTGAAAGCTGGCAGATCTATCAAATTATAAAAAATAGCTATTGACAAAACTATGATCGAGACTGGTACATATTCGTCATAATGTGGAAATTCTCTGACTATCTTTCAACATATATGGTAATAAATCATGCAGTTCCTTCGAAATGAACTCCCATATATTATCTTTCATCTGTATATCTTTATAATTGTAACAATCTTTGTCAAAGCTCTGGGATTTTTCCATGGCAAGTATTATTTTTTTTCTTTGTCATTTTGGGTACTGCTTCACCATGGTGTGCATTCAAGCTGTTCTCTGGTTGCTCAGTTCCCTAGATGTTACACAAAGAAATCGCAAAAAATAGAATTCAATCCTACTTATTTTGCGTTGCCTCCATGCCTCCTGTGGTGTCATATATGGTGTGAAAGATACTAATTAAAAGTATAGGTTCTATTCATTTTGTCGCATCGTGTCTGGTGTGTAGGGGCACTCACAGTTGATACATATGGTAAAGTCTCCTATAAATGTAAAGTTCTATAAATACAGCCCCTGTTATTTTTTTCTTGGGGCCACTAAAAGGATATTGACAGGATTCCTCTCTTCTCACAGAGTGGCTGAGCTGCTGGAAGGGAAGGGAGCTGGGAAGAGGGGGCGATACCAGGGTAAAGCTAACAAGATGGGCAAGCGGCCAGAGGTGGAGGTGTTACTGCATGAGAACATACAGCATCGCAGCTCAGAGGAATAAAGAATCACGAAAGTAAAACAGTCCTGAAACTGTGGGTAGGAAGCTAAGCTGGGCTCTATGACCCCTTTACATATTCTACCATACCATAACCAGTAATGATATATAAAAATTGTGATGCATACTATACTTTTTCATTATGTAATTTGTCCCTGCACAATAAGTTCTCTTGTCCACAGTGTACCAGAAGTACCTTTTTTTATGCTCATTATAGAATAGAACTTATTATTGTGTCTATTTACGCAATCATAGTTTAACCTTTTGTGTACTTATCTAAAAGAAGCTTGATCCAGAACGGCTGTTTCAGTTGTTGGGAGACAAGTCCTCTTTTGGAACCTGTTTGCAAATGTATGGTACTGTGAATCAAATAGGCAAAAGTTATAAATGGTATTAGAAAGCTTAGGTTAACCCTTTACTTAAATATGATACCTCTATTATTTAAACTAATTATGGCCAGGGTGTGTTAGGGTTATTTAATTGTCTGGATAATCAAATTACAATTTTGAAATTGTTGTATATGATCCTTCAAGATATACCTTCTAAATATATAATATGCAGTACTGAATTGTAAATAACAGAGATTGAGTGCTGACTAGCGCATTTTATCAAACAACCAGGCAGACGGCCACGGCACACCACAAGAAAGATTAAAAGATGCTGTTTGGATTACATAGGTGTTTGGATAGTTAGGGCTCAGATAATAATCATAGTCATTGCTGTATGCTGTTATTGGGAACTAGAGCCACAATTTCGATTACAAACATTTTATATTGCTGTGTTTTTTAAAATATGCAAGGAGGCACACAGTGAACCCCTGGCCGCCTGTGACAACGTGTCGAGAAAAAGCTGATAAACAGGTTAATAATTGCCAGCCCCGTGATGCATGTTTTTCAGTTTGATACGCCAGGGTGTTTGAACTCTTTCATGTGCAACCTGTATTTGAATTTGCACAATGGACCACACAGGTTAGGAAAAACAAAATGGCAATAATAAGCAGGGGTGGCCCAGTCGTATCGCCCGACGCCTGGGACAAGAAGATTTGCCGTTACACTTTGCCCGTCAGACAAGTAGTTTTTATTTATTTTTCCTGTGTTCGCTCTGCTGCTAGAAAGGCACTCTGGGTATATTTGTAGAGAGGCATAGAAGTTTCGGAAGTCTAGCACATGTACATAGTGTTTGTGTCCCACCCCAATCATACACATACATTTAAAAAAAAAAAAAAAATACTCGCTGACTCGGGAGCGGCGAAGGCAAACACACGCTGTCCTCCGAAGCGTGTGCCGTCAGCCGACCGCTTCTTTACACACTGCAGACTCACCAAGCAGCCACCCAGGAGCTACAGCATAGGAGGACAACGCAGCTCCCGGGCAGCTAACAGGCAAGCCCGCAGGTGCACGACCAGACTACAGGGGTCGCTGGTGTGCGGTGAGCTGAGGACACCCTGGCTGACCTGGGTGCGTTGTTGTCAAGTAAAAACAATTATAATATAACTATATGTGTTTCAGTTCATTTTTCTGACTTTAAATAGCTATCAAAAAAGCCTTGCTTAGTTGTGTATCTGTGTGGTGCCTGCCTTCCTGCATATTCTGCCTAACACTGTTGCTAGGTGATTCAGTCCCATTGGCTAACAGCACACTAGTTTAAGATGCTTTGTTGGAATGAAGATTATTAATTAAATAATTAATTTAAAGTCAAATTGTATTTACAAAAAAAAAAAAAAAAAAGCCAGTCATTTAAGTGTGGTATTAATTTAATTTCGAGGTTTTTGTAACTGAGAGGCGAGAATTGGGTGGTTAAGTCGTCGCTTGTAGCAATGTAAATACTGTCGAAAAATATTAAAATAGCCACAGTGAAAAATGAATATAGTCAGTTTCACAAAAATATGGCTGATACCAACTAAAAGGATTAAAATAAAACTGAATATCTGACAACTGGATCCGACCGAAGTTACAGAAAATGACTGGTATGTAGGCCTACTACAAATAAAATACCAAAACAACATGATTAAAACAGCAAACCGGTTTGTAGTGCAAATTAATATAAACTGGAAGATATGACAAACATCTTGGTGTATCTTCCACGGCAGCAGGTATTTTGACAAGCGTTTTCTTTGATTTTGGTGGCGCAGTGATACGTGGTTGGCACAGGTGCAGTGATTTGCCTCTGTTCCTAACTAGTCGTGACATTGTGCTGGATATTGTAACGGCTTGGAACACTGATGGATCAATCAGCATGCAGCATTCTCATCAGTTTTATAATTATAAATATGGTAATTTTAAGTAAAATAAATATATCCTAGAAATAAACAAAAGAAAAAAACATATTTTATGTCTGCTGTATTTGATGGAGCCTACTGTAAATATTGCTTGCATTTTGGTAGAAAAACACACGTTCGTTATAAATGTGGGGTAAGAAAGATCGTCAAGAAAATCTGAATTCCACAACGCAGCAGTGATTGTTGGCAATGAATGTGTGTCAGTGATGCAACAAACTGAAACACCCGTACACCAGAAGTTGAATTCAGCTTATTAAAAAAGAGTGAAAAATAAAAACAGGCAGAAGCTATTTTTATAGTTGAATAACTCTCAAGTATTGCTTAATATAGTTGTGCTCTTACTATGTTACTTAAAATGTACCAGCAAATGTGTTCCAAGCGGCACTGAAAGACACATTTTCTTAAAGTATGTTATACATTTGTTCAGGTGAGGTGGGGTCAAAGGGTACACCATGTTCTGATTATAACTGCACGATTCATACTACAGAATATGTCATGAGTCACAGCTGCCATGGATTATACAATTGGTATGAATATGTTCTGCTCAGCAGTCCACCAGGAATCATTGAAAATGTGATGAACTATTTGAACCTGTGACTAATATTAGATTCAGACACCATTTATTACTTGATCACAGCCTTGGCACAATGTGACATAGATGCCACATGGTGCTGGAAGGAGTGGTAATCCTTTCAGGCATTAATATTTCACATTTTGCTGGCCATAGAAGATGCTTGAAGTTTCTGTCATGCTTTCCAGACCATTCACATACAGTCCTGGCATGGTGGCTGGTTGCATTACTGTCTTGCAAGTAGCCATCACCACTGTTAGATGGACTTCATCTGCAACGATGTGAAGTAAGCTATGGCATGTTAGGCCTTCCAGAGGAAACAAGGGTATGCCAGGAGAACAGGCTCCACACCAGGGCAATACCACATCTAGACAGGTCTTAATAAAGTGGGCATGGAAAGTAAATCAGTAGCTAATTATCCTGGGTAGGTAAAAATTTCAACCAAAAAAAATCAAAACTCTGGATTATAGTATCTGTATGTAAGGCAGCCTTTATTATATGGACCTCCATGAAAAAGTGCTATTTGTTTCCACATACACCTTGAAAAGAAATGCATGAGGTCTTGAAATCTGTTTGTATCTAACAACTAATCACAATTTGGATTTTTTTTTGAGGCTGATATAGAGTATTTACACACAGTGAATTCATATTTCTTTCACATAACCCTACAAAGCTACAATAGTCCTTTTCCTCACAAAGGCACTACAAGCTAGTGAAGCAGCCTGCTGTGTTTCCTAGCCCCCTGGTGCAGGCTCTGTTTTGAACCAAGTTCAAAATTTATCAAGAAATTGTTCTGACAAAATGTGTCCAACAGCTTTTCTCTTGATATTTGGGTACAAACAAGCCCAGTATAAAGCTAATTTGATACAAATCATGTGCAAAGCACCGTGCACGACATTGTAGGAACCTGTTAAAAACCTGTTCATTGCAAGATGAGATTTCCTAACTTTATTTTCAATTTACTAATTTTTTCAGTACCTATCAATAATGAGAAAGCGTCTTCAAATTGAATTAGATAATGTATCTGAGCATTTTATGTAGTTTTTTTTTTCTTTGATCATAGCTGGGCATGAGGCTTGTTAAACCATGTAGGCTATGCCTTTATTGCTTTGTACCATACGACAGAAATCACACACATGTGATAATAATTAAATCTCACTATTGTTAATGATCATTTTAATTAACATTCAAACATCTGTGGGAACATAGAACACAAAATGATGCAATATGGATCACAGACATAAAAAAGCTTCAGTCCCAAAAGCACAAAAAATACAAAAGCATTAGCAAGTGCATAATATAACATCCACTGAGGTTAATGGGTCAGTGGTTTGGTTAGTTTACCAGACAAACAGGGGACCCAGTTCTGCTGGGGGCCATATGCTATAGTGTAATTTGTGTATAGGGTTAATTTGGCCCTGGGCAGTCTTATGTCTTGTCCTGTCTAATAATGTTTTGCATTACATTTCCAGTGTAAAAATGATACTAAGATATTTTCTTTTATTAGTACTAATTTCCACTCTTAATAATCCATTTAAAACATAGAATAAATATAAATAGAGATTATAAAAAGTCCTTTGAGTCCTGTAAATTACTGCATTTTCTGTAGATTTAGGAAAGAGCTGGCTTTAGGGCTGTTACTCGGTAATCTGAGGAGGACTGGTCCCCTTTATGAGCGTATTTGTTATAAAAGTCATATACCTAAACATTAAAAAAAAGTACTACGCTTGAGTCTGCTTTATAAAAGCTTCCTGTCGTGCCGGCTCAGCAGGCTGGAGATGCAGTAAGGAATGATGCCCACAGTGGCCAGCGGCACAGCTGCGCTCTTACAGAAAGACAGCAGGTAAAACAAGGCTTCTATATTGATCGGGGGTTTGAAGGAGTCGAAGAGATGGAGCACCACCAGCGAGGCAGCGATACAGCCCAGCCTAAAGGGGGCGCTGTGACCCTGTTTTCCTTGGCAGCTCTCCATGTAGAGCGGTGAGTTGAGGGCGAGCCCCAGTCCGAAGAGGGTCCCCAGGTTGCGGAGCAGGCTGGCGAAGGGGGTGGTGTCCATGTGGACCCACTCGGCTCGGACGCACCACCTCTTGGCTTTTTCCAGCGTCCAGAGTAGGTCCACTCCCAGGACTTTGAGGAGCAGGTAGAAACCCACAGTGAAGCAGAACAGGAACAGGGTGGTGTGCAGGTACTTCTTCAGACTGGCACCATAGATCCACTGGATGTGGCTGAAAGCTTCGGCTACGATCATACCTGCACAAGAGAAGTGCACAGAAAATTCTCAGTAAGTTTGAAAGAATAACCCTGTAGCAGATCCTCCTAAAGCCTCAACTTGTTCCTATATACAGTAGTACACAAATTTGAACATTATCCCTGTTCTTGTCCCCTCATTTTAGCATACAGTATTTATCATCCATCTTTCAGTACTCATAAACTATAATATACTTCAAGCATATAAAATTTCAGCAAATGCCTTAATCAGTGTTGTTTGTAAGTGCACTATTGAATTACAACTTATCTCACTGATAGCATTGAGAAGAATAGATTCAGGTAGTCAAAACATCATCATTTTTAATCATTTGCATAATCATGAGAACTTTAATCTTACATCCATAATGTAAGATCAAAATACATAAATATATTTAATCAGTTCATAAATGCAAATCATCCCCATTGCTATAAAAAGACAAGAAAATGATTTTTAATAAGCATGTTATCACTGACCTGCGATGACTCCTGCAATGACCTGGTGTGGGAAGTGGGCAGCCAGAAAGATCCTGGACAGACAGACACAGAGCTGGACACCCCAGAACACGGACCACAGAACAGCACGGACACACCTGAGACAACAAAGCACAACAATGGTGATGAATATAAAACAATATCAAGTAGTGGGCAATGGTATAGCTCCAGTGTGGGAGACAGCTAAAGCACAAAAATGCTTTGTAATGTGTTGGATTGCTATCTGAATAAAAGTAATTAGAGTACATCGTAGCACCAGGAGAGGTTGTCACAAAGGTGTCATGGTGTCGCAATAATTATAAACCTTGTAACCCTGTGATTTCTACATTTCCCTTTACTTCCCATGACTTAAATTAAAAGGTTCTTACCAATTTTTACAGGGTTGGTTTTTCTGAAGCGTGATCCTTAGAATTGCAGCTACCATCGCATAGTAAATGCCAGCCGAACCCATAGCATGGCCTGAAGGACTGCCTGCAGTTTTAATAATAATAATAATAATAATAATAATAATAATAATAATAATAACAATATCAATTCCTCACAAAGCTCTTAGTACAGTATTTCATTATAGCGTTTACAATTGTAATGATATTCTAAGAACCAGGCAGAATCAGCTACATGGTGGTTTTCAGTTTTATCAGCTAATGCCTTCAACTGAATGCACAATGCTTTTCAACTTGACTTTGTTTCTTAAATGTTTAACTCAGTTGTAGTCTCACCTGGTCCAGTTTCACAGGTGACTGGGAACTGCTCAATGTGAGGCACTGAAGAGTTGCTGTAGTAGGGGGTCTCATGAACCCACCAGTAGGGCCTCTGCCCAAAGAGAATCCTAGAGAAATAGACAGTTTAATACATTTATGTTAGAGTTTGATACATTTAGTAGGGGTGTAATGATTCATTGTGTAGCGATGAATTGTAATACTTTGTTTATGTGATATATCATAGCATAATAGAGGCATGGTGTGTCTAAAGAAGCTCACTGTAAAACTGATAATGTCTTGTTTTCTGCATGCATGCTCCCAAAGCATTTGGGTTTCAAATCAGTGGTCCAAATATCAGACCATAACCACATTTCAAATTGTACAGTATTTGTTTGGAAACTTGGAGAGGCAAGTGCTTTGCAAGTTACTTATTATTTGGATGTTGTTGTTTGGTTTTGGACAACCTGTTTTTTGGTTAACAAGTTAATGTTCAATTTTACCCTAAAATATAATTCTCTAGTGTCCATAGTTCATACTTAATGTGGTTTTAGCAGGCATACGCAAACATGCAGCCTGTGTACTGTAAACTTCCATAAAAAAAAATAATTATTATGACATCAAGTGGAAAGCTGAAGCTGGACGTTTTTGAGTTAAAACAATAAATAATAATAATTGTTGAGTCTGTTGACGGTGTTTGCTACCCAGTTCCAAAATGAGTAATAAAGCATCTGATTCAAAAAGAAATTGCACACCTGCAGTCTTTGTGCAAATGTATGGAAGCTGCTTCAAGTTACTTGCTTCTGTCAGTCTATTTTTATTGAGCAAGGTAATAGATGTATTGAAACCTGAAATGGATTTTGGTTGTGTGATTATTTAGTTTCTGTTTTCTATCAGTACAGTAATTGAATTCAAGTGAAAGTGCAACATTGACAAAATATAGAGTCATTGTAGCAAAACAGCATACTAAATGAGAAGTTTGCTATGCTTTTGCATTGATATGAACCACTTCATCATTGACCCACTCTGGAATAAACAACTGTGATAGTTAATCCAGTTACTCCCGCTTGCAAGATCACTACTCACCACTTGAAGACGAGGTTGAGCCAGTCCCCGATGACGGCCACCCAGATGAGTTTGACTCCCACCGACTCCCTCAAGTGGAACCAGATGGGGAAGAAGATGAAGAAGGTGTTTCTGAGGTCTGCAGCAAAGGAGATGAACAGGAACCAGCTCTGGGAGTCTCTGTAGTAGGTCTGGAGGTACTGCACCATGCTCACTCCAGAGCTGTGGAGCAAGTCCATGCCAGCGTCCATTCTGCAGTCACTTCTACTTCCAAGGCACTTGTGATAAAGGAGCTATTCTTGTCTCCCTCTGTCCCAGCACTGCTAAAGATAACGCTGGGCTGTTTTAAACGTTCCTGTAGACGTCAGCATGTGCACAACTATTGATCTTTGAACAACACTCCCAAAACAAAAAAGTAGTGAAAAACACCTCAGTCTGCCAGCTATTGATCTGATAGGTCAAATAACAAGTCCAGTCTATCTGTAGTTAGTTCCCTTTCAAGTATGAAATGTAATATGCCAAAGCTGCTCTCTGAGCCAGTGACACAGTAGTGGCCTGCCCCTGAGGGCACCAAAGGACTGTGCTCACAGATCTCATGGCCATTTTTCCTTTCAAGATTGACTTGACTGGAGAGCCTTGTTCAGATCAGTACATTGTTGCTTCTATCAATATATATTTCACATTTATTGTGTTATTCATTGTGTCTGCCTATTGAGGACAAGTATGGCAGGTGCTTTTTCTGCCTGGGGCTGGACAGAGCACTCCAAGGAGACACTGGCTTAGCTTCTGCAAGTTTTATGCCCCTTTTTCGAAGCGCACGCTTGAGAAGCAGCTATCTTGCAGCTCTAATGAGCGCTCTGTGTCTTTTATTCCTGCTCAGCGCTTTTCCACATCACCCTTTGTGTCCTCCCCCCATGGCTCTGTTTCAAGGGACAACACACCCGGAAAGTAGTCCACGCAGAAAACCATCCTCACGGTCTTTCTCATCCTTCTCGAGCTCTGCCTTTCCTTCCCCCTCCGCTGTGGAAGAGAAAGAGGAGTCACTTGTCCAGGCGATCGGCGGACTCGGAGCACATGGAGAAGCTCTGGGCAGCTATTTCCCACCAAGGAACCTTTCTCGTTGAGTTACTGTGTGAATGTTCGGAGCCTCCTGCCCTGCCTGTCCCCTTGTGGTCCCAGAGGGCTGCAAGCGCCAGTTGGCCACAGGAGGACATACTGTCCATCGCTGATGAGGTTGGCGAACAGGAGCTGGCATTCCCATCTGAAGACTTGGAGTCTGACAGCATGTCTCCTGCAGTTAATTGTGCCATTATACTGTTAACTGAGAGGGCCACTGCAATATTGCAAGTTCCCTAGTCTACAATAGGGGAAACAAGGCAGTCGATTTTTGACGACAAGCCTACTGCCTCTCCCATATCCCCCCCAGTCTTCCTGGGACAGTCAGGAAACAGCTTCTGCTGTTTCCAGGTCAGTGGACACCCTATAAAGGTCTGCATAATGCGGAGAATCTGGTCGTGGCTCATTTTTCACCGATTGAGGCTTCAATTGGTCCAGGCAACTCTTTTCTAAGGACGCCGCCTGCCCTAGCAAGCAGTTCTTTGAGGTGATCATCAGGTGGGGCTTATTCAGCCAGTGTGTTTGCTGCATGACTAATGGCATCCTGGTAGCCTACCAGTCATTTGCTGTGGTCTCTTTCTGGGAACCATAGGCCCCCTAATTAATCTTAATTAATTTTGATAAAACAATTCAAACATTACATTTTTATTCGATTCTATTCTGTACATATTGTTGATAGATGTCATAGACATCAACTTCTGTATCATACTGATAGCTCTAATTTACAATGTGAGGGTGTATGTTACTGGCATACTTGTCTTCTATAGCATTTACAAATCATCTTGTAAAAAACAAGGCTTTCACAACTATTGTACTGTTCTCATTGTAGCACATTTGACCCTCTCTGTAAACACAAGAGGGTTGCATAAAAAAACAGATAAAAGCAGACTGATGGGGGTAACTTTATCAGCCGATAGATACCCTTGACCTGTTAGTTTGAAGAGTGTGCGCTGACGGCAGTGGCTCAGCGAATTGTGTCACTGCGTGTGTCACACTGCAGAGTCAAAAAAACACAGCAATCAACCTTGAATGTGGAGTGTTGTTTTTCACTGTATCTGTTTTATATTGACAAATGTTGTTTTTGGGAAACATACTTCTTTTTGTACTGTATAACTACTGTATAATGTATAACTATGGGAAAACTGCAAAATGCACCATTAATATGCTTTAAACATTTTGTAATAAAAGCCTTTTGTAGTAAAAGCATATTAAAAAAAAAAAACTGTAGGGATCATTTCAAAGGCAACTTAATGTATTTTTTTTTTATTTTTTTTTAGTAAAAACGTACTCAGTACAATTAAAATAAATCGTTTATTGGATGTTCTAATTCAGAATAGTACCTGCAAGCAAATAAGCCCAGAGTATTCTTGTCAAAAATATTTTTTATTATAAAAAACAAACTTTCAATCCAACAACTTAATAGTGACAACATAAAACAACATCTGTTTCACAATAAATGTAATCAAATTGGTTAAAAACCAGCTCATTCATTCAGCATATAACTGAATTATATCATTATTAATTAGTCATTTAGCACACACTTTTATCCAAAGCATCTTACAGTGACTATATGGGTGAACTGTGCATCACAACTGTTGCTGCAGAGTTACTTACAATAGGAACTCAGGTTTTTAGTCTCCGAAGGACAGAGGACAAGGAGGTTATGACTTGCTCAGGAGACCTATTGTCTCCAAATTTATAGATAACCAAGTTATCTTGTAAACTGTCTTCATTTAGCCTGTGCCAGAAGTGTATTTAATTTCCTATAAAAGTTTACAATAAAATAGAAGTCTTTTTCTCCACTCTGCTATTGTTTTTCTGCCTTCCATTTTGGTAATCCACAAATAACACATAAAACTAAGATAAATATATAAAAAAAAAACCATAAAACTAAGATAAATATAAGACTGTAGTTTGAAGGCCTTTTATATGTGGCCAAAAAGAGGTTCTTAATATTCTTGCAGTTTATAAAAGCTTCCTGTCATGCCGGCTCAGCATGCTGGAGATGCAGTAAGGAATGATGCCCACAGTGGCCAGCGGCACAGCTGCACTCTTACAGAAAGACAGCAGGTAAAACAAGGCTTCTATATTGGTCGGGGGTTTGAAGGAGTCGATGAGATGGAGCACCACCAGCGATGCAGCAATACAGCCCAGCCTGAAGGGGGTGTTGTGACCCTGTTTCCCTCGGCAGCTCTCCATGTAGAGCGGTGAGTTGAGGGCGAGCCCCAGTCCGAAGAGGGTCCCCAGGTTGCGGAGCAGGCTGGCGAAGGGGGTGGTGTCCATGTGGACCCACTCGGCTCGGACGCACCACCTCTTGGCTTTTTCCAGCGTCCAGAGCAGGTCCACTCCCAGGACTTTGAGGAGCAGGTAGAAACCCACAGTGAAGCAGAACAGGAACAGGGTGGTGTGCAGGTACTTCTTCAGACTGGCACCATAGATCCACTGGATGTGGCTGAAAGCTTCGGCTACGATCATACCTGTAAGAGGTAACATTTTCTGCATGTAAGTAAACAACGATATACATGAATGATAACTACGTGGCACAACCAAGTGTATGAAGAGATATGGCATTCAGAGAAAAAAATATGGTTTAAGTTGCTACGCTAGAAGCTTGAGCACAAGTGATATTTCTTGAATTGCTTCCCCACTGAAACAGTTTGTTAAAGATTGTTCACTGACAAACTTGTTGTTTACAAAAATTCCACTTTGCTCATGCTTGATCAAAGATAAAATACGTGAGGAATTTATTAAATATGCTAATTGTCTTTGAGTGCTGAAGGAGTAATATATATTTATGACTTCTGATTTTTAGTTTTAACCGATAAAAACAGATAAAACCCCTGATACAAAAAAATGAAATCAGTGTATAGCCAATAAACACTGGAAAAACACTGGAAATGGTTACTCAATTCACGTTGGATAAAAGCGTTTGCTAATGAATGAATTGATTAATGAATTAAACGTTGACATTACCCCTTTTCAACTAATAAAAAAAAGTCTACTATTAAAACAACAAAAAAAAACACCTTTCTCAGTGCAGCTGGGCAATGTCCCGCTTTCCTGCCTTGTAACTATCATTGATTCATTCTGAATACTTTAAACCCACCCAACTACTAAGTGGCTGCAAATTCTTACATTTCTATTGGAGAGTCTGCTTGCGAGATTTAAAACAAGACTACAAGACTACAATTAGGAATGGAGGCCTGTTCATAGGAATTAAAGCTGTATTACAGTTAAGATACTGAGGATTTTAAACAGAATTGAAAATTGGTCAGATATATATATATATCATATACCTCAACTACTAGTTGGATATAAATTCTAATATTCGACATTAGATACTGAGATTTTACAAAACAATTTGACACATAGACTCTAAACTATTGAATCGGAGGTAGCCTATTATAGGATTACCAAAATTATGTGATAGTTTATAAAATGTAATCTGAAGGTGCCAGCAATTGCCTATCATATATATATTAGTAATCTGATAGACTGGTGGGGGAGACCTTTGATGACCCCTCGTGATGACCCTGGTGTGGACGACTGTACTGAACGATCTGGAAGTGGACCTCGGCAACCCTATATATATATACAGATATATGGAATTTGTGGGCCAGAATACAAATTGGACCCAATTGTGATAGTTTTAAAATGTAATCTGAATGGAAGAGTGACACTGACCTTTGATGACCCCTGTGATGACCTGGTGTGGGAAGTGGGCAGCCAGAAAGATCCTGGACAGACAGACACAGAGCTGGACACCCCAGAACCCTGACCACAGCACAGCACGCACACACCTGAGACAACACAGCACAGATAGCATTCAGAGACGTGGGCAGTACAGTCACAGTTTGGAGGGTGAATACATAAGAAACTGAAGTACACAACTTAGCTGGTTTATTTTTTACTTCAATCAAGATTGTGTGATTGTTTTAAGTTACAAATGATAATTTAAACCTGGCTTCTCTTTAAAGCTATGAGGACTGCTCAGAATGATTGTAATGATTGGGAAGCAGCAGGCAAAGAAATTATTGGCATGTACTGTTGATGAAAGTGACATTCTCAAATCTTCATTTAACTCACATATTGTAGTGGTGAACGAAGGCATGCAGAAAACTTCATTTTAACTTTCTCTCGAAGACTAACATTGTATCCTTAAAGAGGACGTTTTTTAACGTTTTTTGCTTTGCAGCAGTAAAATGTAAAAGTATAATTGCAGATAGTCTAACGGGCATCTGTATCTGATGCAGCTGCCATTCCTGCTAGATAACCACAGAGATGAACTCCTTACACGTTGTTGTACATGTTGTACATCAAAGAGCATTAACACAAAACAAACTGGGTAATCTGATACCTATACAGAAATATCCTTACCAGTTTTTCACAGAGGGTTGATGTTTCTGTAGCAGTATGGTGAGAATAGATGTGACCATTACATAATATACCCCAGCTGAACCCATGGCATGGCCTGAGGGGCTGCCTATTTTGGAGAAAAGAAACTGATATTATTGCATGTCATAGTTTTATCTATATAAAGTGGACAACCCTTTCATTAGTATACTCAGAGAGGCGGGATATTGGGGATGAAATAGCAGATGACTGTTTCTGCAAATCCCACTTCACGCAAGGGTTTCTATTGCAAATAAAACAGGTAAAATACAAATAGCATCTCGTTTCCAATACATTTACAGCCTAGCTTAACAGATCGGAATCAAGTAGAATACATGACATTTGTTCTTGAGTAGCAGTTTGGGAGTTGGTGAATGCTCACCTGGTCCGGTTTCACAGGTGACTGGGAACTGCTCAATGTGAGGCACTGAAGAGTTGCTGTAGTAGGGGGTCTCATGAACCCACCAGTAGGGCCTCTGCCCAAAGAGAATCCTGTCAAGAAACAAACAGTGTCGTGTAGTGAACCCTTAAAATATAAATAACTTGATTTAGTTACATAAATCAGGTATTAAAAATAATTTTGAGAACTAATTCTTATTGTGCCCCTTTTGAACACCAGGCCCTAAGTGTTTTGTTTATACAAGTGCAATGTATGGAAAAGAGTGTGTTCAAATTTAATAGCTGAATTCAGAGAATTACTTTTCTTAGATCAAGCTAAGAAAAGTAGGCAGTCCAAGTTTAGTATTAATTGTTATTTTTGAAACCAGTTGATATAAATGTTTACCGTAAAACATTTTTGTGGTATTTTAGTATGATTTTACAGTCGTTTTCTATAATACAACATGTTTCCCTAAAACTATTTTTATTTTAGGTCAATATAAGTTTACTGTATTTTTATTATAGGTAAATATAAGTTCAGAAACATATTAGTTTAGCCATATCCTCCAGTTTGAAATTAGTTTGCGTTGTGTCTATGAAGGGAAATTAAAACATAACATGACATATAACATGAAATATCACTGATATACGAATACATTACCTGAACATTAACATAACCCACTAAGCATTTGCAGATGATACTCCTAATATAGTGTTATGGTTCTAAAAAGGATTGTGTGTAATGGTTAATTTGAAAAGATGTGCAGAAAGACATACGATTATAAGATTATAGTAACTGTTAGACCTTGGATCTTCTTAATTGTTATATAAGTTGCCCAGCAAATGTATTTTGATAATTGCTTTTCATTTTAAGAAAATTGACTACATTGAAGTAAAAACAATCTTAAATGTTATTATGAACAAATTTGAACCAGTGTCTGTTATACTAGTATTGCCTCTGGGTACAAAACCATTGTAGAACCATGACACTGTGCTCTGGAATAAACAGCTGTGATAGTTAATCCAGTTACTCCCACTTGTGAGATCACTACTCACCACTTGAAGACGAGGTTGAGCCAGTCCCCGATGACGGCCACCCAGATGAGTTTGACTCCCACCGACTCCCTCAAGTGGAACCAGATGGGGAAGAAGATGAAAAAGGTGTTCCTGAGGTCTGCAGCAAAAGAGATGAACAGGAACCAGCTCTGGGAGTCTCTGTAGTGGGTCTGGAGGTACTGCACCATGTTCACTCCAGAGCTGTGGAGCAAGTCCATGCCAGCGTCCATCATTGGTAAAACTAAGAGATTACTGGAGCCACTGTTGCCTTTGCTGTGTAGAAATGTTTGTCACTTATCTGTTCCAGCCTCATTATATACTATCCTGCGAATCGGCCTGGCACATACAAAGTCTGATCTTTGGACTCGTCAACTGGCTTTGAAGAGCAATTACGTCATCACAGGCCCCAGACACAAACATGTTTAGAGCTTTTTGGGTAGAAAACAACTCAGCTGGCCAGGTACTGATTAACTGGACTCATTCTTATTTGCACAGTATTGACAACATTTCTAGGTAAATCAAATTCTAATCAGGTGTTTGTGGGGTGAACCAAGTCATCTATTATCGTTATATTGTATGCTTGTTACATTATTTGTAGCTTGTACTTATTACACAAATTCAACGATGACTTAATAATGTAATCAGTCTAATAGATATGTCTTTATAGTGGATATTAGAAAATTGACACACTATTGCTACCTGGAGTTTATGTTTATTTTTATTTTTATGTGTAACGTATAGTAAGAGCCAATAAAAAAGCTGTTAGAAATTCAATGCAAGGCTTTAATGTGGTATTTTATTAGGGTAACTGCCCATGTGCTGGATTATAATAATGAAGATTTACAGAAAACAGAATATACCCCGCTGGTACTCAAATCTTGCCCTCGAGATCTACAGTCCAAGTTTTTACTCCAAGCAATTAACTAATTTAGGACCTGGTTGGAATAAAGACCAGGACTGGCATGAATCTCAAGGGCCGGAGTTAATATACCCACATATAAACGGTAGCAGGGCTGAGGCCTGCCCCTGTAAATAATATATTTTGGGTGGGGTTTATCAAGAAAATATGGATTTGTTTAATTAGAAATAAAGTGTGTGCTAGATATGGCAGGGCTGGGAGATTAGACTTCTCTTCCTGCTGACTTGAATCATGTGTGTGTGTGTTTATGATAGGGATTCATTTAGGGATTTCAATCCCACCACAGAATCGTTTGTGCAGGGAGAAGGTTCCTGAAGAGGGAGCAGCGCACGGCCCAAGCTTGGCCAACTTTTATTTTGGAGCTGTTTTTTTTCCACTGTGTTTTGTTTTGCCTTGTATTTGGATTTTGATGTAGCCTACACGTCTGTATATATCTTTCCACACTAGGGATACAATTGCTGGTAGTGACGGCCACGTTTCACTGTAACTGTCTATGTGATCATTAATAAAACCTCGACCGTTGAGTGGCAATTCAATGTCAAACCAGATACCCACAGAGTAACATAACACCCCTGTTACATAAGCATATGCGCATATTTACACGAATATATGGTATCGAAATATAGTTCTAGGAAAAGGTAAGACTAGATGGGCACAGGGGGTTAATACACTAGCCATTTGCTTCTAAAAGCTTGGGTTCAAATCTGTCTGAGCTCACAA
This sequence comes from Polyodon spathula, assembly GCF_017654505.1. Lineage (NCBI taxonomy): Eukaryota > Metazoa > Chordata > Actinopteri > Acipenseriformes > Polyodontidae > Polyodon > Polyodon spathula. The sequence continues at coordinate 4,923,122 of NC_054561.1, read as the reverse complement.
GTGAAATGAGTTTGATAAACAACATTAAGATAACAGTACTGCAATGATTACCAGCATGTACTGGTTTATACCACCAGGATAGTAAAATAAAAACAAGTTAGATAAAAGCTAGCTTGCAGGTGCAGGGTGTTGTCCATGTTCAAGTGTTTAGAAGTTCAAACACTAATTTTAGAGTTTGGCAAACATTCGGCATGCCACTGGCTATAAGCAGTGCATCAATGTCTTAACACTTAAACTGTCAGAGGAATGTGTTTGTGCAGTTTGCATTCTTATATTGCACTGTAGGTTAAATAGAGAAATAACTTTATACAACTCATTGGGTACTTCTGGTACTGTATTACACCACAATCAAGGGCGCTGGAACTAGGGGTGCTGGGGGTGTGGCAGCACCCCCTTGGCTTTGCATGGCTTCCATCATATACAGAGGTTACAGTTTTGTTCAATGGCTTTCAGCACCCCCACTTTAAAAATAGTTCCAGTGCCATTGACCGCAATGTCAAATGTGTTTCTGTGATTGAAACAGTACATAACACGTATGCACTACCTAAACCAGAAGTTCTCAGACTTGTGGGGTCTGTATGGTTCACAAGATGACACAGCGGAACGATCACACTACCATGCAGTAACTGTAGCTCAGTATTGCCATGTGTGAAATCTTCAGCAATAAAGTCGAAACGAAAATGCTTTTATTTACGACGAAATAATTTAAAACTGGTTAATATACTAGTAGTAAGCGCTGAAAAATTCAGATCGGTTTTATACTGTGAAAAACTTTTCGTTTTGTTTCTGGACGTTGCGTTACCTGCGCGACACCTATAATAACAGTAGTGTCTGTAACGTAGCGACAATAATAATCAGTAGTTTCGTTACAGACTTTCAATAAGTCTGACATAAACAATTTTGGCTGTTACTTAATTAAACCCTCCTAAAAAAAAGAACACAAAAATACTTAACACATAAAAGAACAGCCCTACGACCAGGCATTTTACAATGCTTCTGGTATTCTGATCGCATCGTCAATTCCACATTTTTTAAATCCAGGTCCTCTTTTAATGTTTTCAAGCAAACTGGCTTCATAGCTGCCATTCTCCTCTCCACTTTCATATCTAACACGTTATTTCTCTTGTCCGCCGTTTCTTTAAGCTGTTCTGTATACCAGTCTGACAGAGGGCGGGATCGCTAAGAGTACTGTATGCAACCCTCTGATTGGTGGAAGTATTATTGGCGATCCAATCAAAATAGCCAATAAAGCTTAAATAAAGTATCCACCCATTATACGGTATAGCCAGGATACCCCAGGATACAGTGCACACTCTAGAGTTTGAGGATCTCTGCTCTGAAGTATCAAAGAATGCCAATAAAAGACTATTGTGAAGGAAGGTTTGGTATGAAAGTCTATGTTTATTCTGTTTCTTATTTGTCTGTTTAGCCTGTAGAGTTTCATGATTCTACATCTCAGAGAATATGAAGTAGGTCATGAGAGTTTTTTTTTTTTTTTTACTGAAATATTAGATTTGGTGCAACACACCAAATAGTTCAATTGGTCAATTTATAACCCCATCCACGTGGATTCTGGCCATTTGTATCTTTATCAAACCAGCCCATTAAGCAACAGGCCTGCCAGGACTGCTATACTGATAGCTGCCGCTGATGTAACGACAGCATAGTCAGGTCAACAATGAGGCTTAAAAAACAGATTAATGATTGTCAGAAAACCTCAACAATCAGTGTGATAAGCAGGGCCCAGTGGGATCTTTGAACATTGCTTTGTGGTTAGGAGCTTAAGACATCATTGTTTTTCAGAACAAAGTGAGTAGTGAGTGTTTTCATGTACACCAGTGGATTGATTAAGGAACAATGTGCCCTTTTGACTGATATTGTCTTGGACTGAGTGGACTTCAGAAACATTTTTTGTTTTTAATATCTTATCAGGGGCGTAGCTAGGAATAGAAATTTGGGTGTGCCCCAACTTTGGGTGGACAGACAAGTACCTAAGGCATTACAAACACGATTTAAATCAATTAAAACTCTGAATGCATCAAATATCTCCCCGGGGTTTGAGCAGAGCAAAGTAGCCAAGACTGAGTGAAGCAAGGCGAACATTTTTTACAGTTTATAACAGTAGTTCACACTACTGTTATAAACTGTAATATAGAAACATAGAAATCTGGCACTCTCATCAGTGTGGAATGTACGGTATTATAAACTACTGTTTTGGATTGAATTGACGATAGTGATACAAACTAATGATTGCAGACCGATTTCATCGGGAGTTTACATTATTATGTCAAACAGATATGGTGATTAATCTACAGTAGTCTCTGGCTAAGAGAACACCACCCACCCCTTGTGGGAGGCAAGCAAGGTGTTCTTTAAAACGGAATTACCAACAGACACAATATGAATCAATCAATAAATACATATTTATTACTTGTCATGATGCTTGTGCATCGACATATGTAAATAAACTATAATAATAAAATAACAGACAAATTAACGTTACTAAACTGTCAAACTAAATTAACACAGTGTCTAATTCTGTTTTTTTTTTCAGAGCTTGAACAATTTCCAACTTTTTATAGCAAGAGAAGCAGCGGCACCTTTCGCAGTTTGTTTACATGCCATTTTGCAGCGATGAGGCTTACTGGTGGAAGTCAGAATACACAATGAGGCAGTGATATGACGGCAGTCCTGGAAAGATTTAATAAACCAATCAGTGTGCCTCAAGACACTCTGGCGATGACAAGCCACATTTGAAAAGATTGAATAAAACATACCAAACTATTGTAAACATCATAAGAACATAAGAATGTTTACAAACGAGAGGAAGCCATTCAACCCATCTTGCTAGTTTGGTTGTTAGTAGCATCCTTGCCAGAATCTCATCAAGCAGCTTCTTGAAAGATCCCAGGGTGTCAGCTTCAACAACATTACCGGGAACTTGGTTCCAGACCCTCACAATTCTCTGTGTAAAAAAGTGCCTCCTATTTTCTGTTCTGAATGCCCCTTTATCTAATCTCCATTTGTGACCCCTGGTCCTTGTTTCTTTTTTCAGGTCAAAAAAGTCCCCTGGGTCGACATTGTCAATACCTTTTAGAATTTAGAATGCTTGAATCAGATCTCAGCATAGTCTTTTTTGTTCAAGACTGAATGGATTAAATTCTTTTAGCCTGTCTGCATATGACATGCCTTTTAAACCTGGAATAATTCTGGTTGCTCTTCTTTGCACTCTTATCCTTTTTGTAGCAAGGTGACCAGAACTGAACACAATATTCAAGATGAGGTCTTACTAATGCATTGTACAGTTTTAACATTACTTCCCTTGATTTAAATTCAACACAATATATCCGAGCATATTGTTGGCCTTTTTTATAGCTTCCCCACATTGTCTAGATAAAGACATTTCTGAGTCAACATAAACTCCTAGGTCTTTTTCATAGATTCCTTCTTCAATTTCAGTATCTCCCATATGATATTTGTAATGCACATTTTTATTGCCTGTGTGCAGTGCCTTATACTTTTCTCTGTTAAATTCCATTTGCCATGTGCCTGCCCAGTTCTGAATCTTGTCTAGATCATTTTGAATGACCTTTGCTGCTGCAACAGTGTTTGCCACTCCTATTTTTGTGTCATCTGCAAATTTAACAACTTTGCTTACAATTCCAGAATCTAAGCAATTAATGTAGATTAGAAATAGCAGAGGACCTAATACTGATCCCTGTGGTACTCCACTGGTTACCTCACTCCATTTTGAGGTTTCTCCTCTAATCAGTACTTTCTGTTTTCTACATGTCAACCACTCCCTATTCCATGTGCATGCATTTCCTTGAATCCTTACTGCATTCAGTTTGAGAATTAATCTTTTATGCAGGACTTTGTCAGAAGATTTCTGGAAATCTAAATAAACCATGTCATATGCTTTGCAATTATCCATTGTCGATGTTGCATCCTCAAAAAAACCAAGCAGGTTAGTTAGACATGATCTCCCTTTTCTAAAACCATACTGACTGTCTCCCAGGATACTGTTACCATATAGGTAATTTCCATTTTGGATCTTATTATAGTTTCCATAAGTTTACATATAATAGAAGTCAGGCTTATTGGTCTGTAGTTACCTGGTTCTGTTTTGTTTCCCTTTTTGTGGATCGGTATTACGTTTGCAATTCTCCAGTCTGTGGGTAACACCCCTGTGTCAAGAGACTGTTGCATGATCTTGGTTAGTGGTTTGTAAATAACTTCTTTCATTTCTTTGAGAACTATTGGGAGGATCTCATCCGGCCCAGGGGATTTGTTTATTTTAAGAGCTCCTAGTCCCTTTAACACTTCTGCCTTGGTTATGCTAAAGTTATTTAAAACTGCATATTTGAATATGATTTTTTTTTTTTTTTAATTGATCTATTAAACCATTTTGGCCATTTTGTTTTAGATTTAGATTTGTCTACTTTTGGGATGTAATTGTTTTGCGCCTCTAGTACTACATTTAAAAAAAAAAGCCATCATAGGAAAAAGACATTATAGAGCAGCTATGCATTCTGGTACCAAACCTGAAAACACACAGCACAGCCCCACACATGAGCCTAAACTTGAAAACACACAGAAAAACAAAATGCAACTGTGGGTTTTACAATTTTTATTATAAAAGCAAAGCATTGTATTTTTATTTCTTATTGTTACTTTATATTACTGTAATTTCATAAATTATTATTGATTTTTTTATATGCTTTATTTTCATTTTTCATTTCTAGTACTGTATTGTATTTTTATTTGAATGTATATCTGTTTTCTGTGTAAAACATAAACATAAAAATAATTGTTCACAAAAAAATAAAAGCAAAACCATTTAAACAACCCGAAAAAACACAAGAGCATTCAAACAACTGCTGTTAGCTTTACAATCTTTACACAGCTCCCAAGAAACCCCAAATAAATACCTCCTAACAGCCTCACACTAAAGTACTAGAGTGGTTTTCTGGGTTAAAAAGCAAACCACAGTAGTGTCATGGATGTCTATTGGAAAAGCAGAGCGCTCATCTTGTGGTTTTCTACCTGTTCCATATTGTGCAGCACATGCTCATTGGAAAACAGCAAGTCAAAGTGTTGTGTAGTTGTATAATTTGTTAAATAAGTATTTACAATGTGTTATAAGACATGTGGAATCTCTCTGCATTTTACTTTTTTCAATGCCCACTCTTAAAGAGTAAGTAGATGTCAGAACTGAAGTGTGTCTATTTCAAAGTTCACAATACAGGCATAAAATTCTCACAAATGCATGTGAGCTCCACCGAAAATATAAAAAAGTCACTCTTGTTTTAAAACAATATACAAGTGTGCCTGCTCCATGCCTTATGCCAGCCAACCCCATTCTCTTTGGCCGAATATGTTTCACTAATGCTTCTGGATTAATTAAACATTAAAGAAAATGTCATTATACAGAACAGAGCCTCTACAATGCTTTATTCACCATCACCCATGGACTGTCTGTCTCTCACTTGTTGCTTGCTGCCTCTGTCAATGAAGGGACCATACCACGTTTTAGTCCATTATTCCCTCCATTATTGCTGTCACTTCTGATCTGCAGTCCTCTGGTTGGCAGATGTGACATCTTGGGGAAAAACTCAGTCACTCAGTGTAGAAAAAGCATCTAGGATGCCTTGCTGTGTCACAGTATCAGCTTAGATATGTATGATATGGGGTAAAGTTGGCAGCCTTCAGTCTGTATCAATCATGTTCGCTGAGCTATGGACAGCACCCTAAAGAGCACTCACTCCAGAAGATGAGATAAGAGTCATTGAGCTGTGTAGAGTATTCTGTGACAATGGAAAAAGCTCGCAATTTTATAACCACATTATTTTACAAGGTGAATAAAGCCTATTCTTTATAGAGCCCAGTCCACATTAGTAGAGATTCTGTGCTTTATAAAAGCTTCCTGTCGTGCCGGCTCAGCATGCTGGAGATGGAGTAAGGAATGATGCCCACAGTGGCCAGCGGCACAGCTGCACTCTTACAGAAAGACAGCAGGTAAAACAAGGCTTCTATATTGGTCGGGGGTTTGAAGGAGTCAAAGAGATGGAGCACCACCAGCGAGGCAGCGATACAGCCCAGCCTAAAGGGGGCGCTGTGACCCTGTTTTCCTCGGCAGCTCTCCATGTAGAGCGGTGAGTTGAGGGCGAGCCCCAGTCCGAAGAGGGTCCCCAGGTTGCGGAGCAGGCTGGCGAAGGGGGTGGTGTCCATGTGGACCCACTCGGCTCGGACGCACCACCTCTTGGCTTTTTCCAGCGTCCAGAGTAGGTCCACTCCCAGGACTTTGAGGAGCAGGTAGAAACCCACAGTGAAGCAGAACAGGAACAGGGTGGTGTGCAGGTACTTCTTCAGACTGGCACCATAGATCCACTGGATGTGGCTGAAAGCTTCGGCTACGATCATACCTGTTATTAAGAGTATAGTGTTAAAGTCAAACATTCTTTATTTTTGTGTTTGTAAAATGTGTTGGAAAGTGTGTAAACCTTGTGCATAATTTTGCGTGATGTGACAACTTGCAAATGAATCACATAGCTCGCTTTATTTGTGCATGTCATTAGCTTAGTGAATAGAGTGACCACTGCTTCATTTTTGTGCACAGTGTGGCTTCCTCCTGCCACGCAGTAATTCTGGTCATTTGCTGCCTTTTAGCGCATGAAGCCCTTAGACTTTCAATTCTCAGGCCATCTCATGCCATTATTTTAAAGATTGCTAAATTCAAGTGCAATGCTGCTGTAGACAACCTTCAAACAAGTATTTTCTATGAAGGATGCATTGTCAGCTATTAATTCTTCTGTACTTTTAATATAAAATGCCAAAAATAGAAAGGCAAACTGACCTGCGATGACTCCTGCAATGACCTGGTGTGGGAAGTGGGCAGCCAGGAAGATCCTGGACATACAGACACAGAGCTGGACACCCCAGAACACTGACCACAGAACAGCACGGACACACCTGAGACAACATGGCACAGATAGCATTCAGAGACAGAGCAGCATAATCACACCTACACGTACTACCAAATCTGTGGGTACACAGTAATTACATTTAAAAATCACAGGTGTAAATACAGCGTAATTACAAAATATGCTTGCAGCTGCCATAATTTTGTAATGCAGCATGTTGTTGCACTGTAACTACACAACTTTGTAAAGTGTTACAAAATTGGTTATTTGAGTACCAGGTTTTTCTCCTACATCCGAATGTCTTGATTTTTTTTCTGAAAATATACGTACAGTTTTTGAAATCCACTTCTTTAAAAGATTATCAGCAAATAATGTAAATGAGTACTACTATAACGATGTATGACATTTGTCCCATAGAAAAAATTAACAAGGAGAATATTGAGTGGTTTTAGGAGTTAGTTAAATTATATACAATTAATAGTACATAGTACTGCAACATCTCAAACCTTAGTAACCTGGCTATAAGCCAAAAACATTTGTCAATTTAGTTTTACATTGTAATTTATGTTTCAAGATTTCAATAATCAATAACCAATCTTAGGGTCTCATTTACGAAAGGGCGCTAAACTTCATGGTGCACTATAATTGCAATAGTGTGGAGCACATTAATGATGTCCATATTTACTATTGCAATTGTATTCATTATTGTGTGAAATAGTGGGCATATTATGGTGCACGCTAATTTTATTGTGCCACACTATGGTAATCAGAATGAATATGGTCTCGCCCACCAAGGGATTAAAACTGTCATCCTGAGGAAGCCATTTCTCTTTTTTTGCATTTGGGATTTAGATAGAACTCATGTAGCTTGTAACGGGCTCAGCAGACCAGGCTGAATGGCCGGTAAGACCCAATGGTTTATGGCACAAATGGAAGGTGACTTGCGATCCCTGCAAGCTGTATGGCCTGCTTCAGCATGCTTGGAGCTGAGGCCGGATGATCTAAGGAGGAGCGTGAACTTTTGAGAGCGAAGGTCCATAGCCTACGTCCGAAATACAGACTGGGGGAGGGAAGGTATGGTACTTGGGGCAGGGTTGGAGCTGGGGCTGGTGCCTGTCGAGATGGGGAGCGGCTAAGGGAGGCCTGTGCGCCGGGGATGTCTAGCAGGGGGTCCTAGGACAGTTCATGGAGGAGGGTTTCTGGGCCTCCTGACCAATAGATACTCCAAGACTGCTGAGGCTTTTGATATCACGGTGGCCATGGGTAAGTCTCTGATATTATCATGCACATTCACAATCCACTAAATTTAGATTTATCGCGCATGTTAGGCTCACTACTTTACATGCTTGCTAACTCCAAATTTAGTACCCTTTCGTAAATGAGACCCTTAATCTGAAAAGACCTTACCAGTTTTTGATTCTGTTTGAAGGCTTGTTTTTGTGAAGCACCATGGCCAGAATGGAGGTGACCATGACGTAGTAAACTCCAGATGCACCCATGGAGTGGCCAGAGGGACTGCCTGCAACACAACAAGCACAAAATTCATACTGCCACAGTAACTAATGAATGGCAGCAAATCTTTCCTAACAGAAGCATTATCACTTCAGTATAAGGGATCATTATAATACACAGGCATAAGTAAGAATGCTTTCCTGGGCATTTTGAGAAGTTACCTATGATCGCTGTACTGATCCACAGATTAGTAATAATGTACTGTTAGTAATAAGGGATTAGGTAATAGAATGGCAATTTGTATACTCAAGGGGACATTGCATTTATGTTTTTTCTTTTTTATTTAATGCTCACCTGGTCCGGTTTCACAGGTGACTGGGAACTGCTCAATGTGAGGCACTGAAGAGTTGCTGTAGTAGGGGGTCTCATGAACCCACCAGTAGGGTCTCTGCCCAAAGAGAATCCTGTCAAGAAACAAACAGTGAGAACGGAAACATTACAAAATAGACAGAAGTGGGAAAGTGTCAAGTGTCAACAGCATCATTTTGTTCTGAAAAGTAAAAAATACCTGAGGGCTACAGCTTAGACCCTGTTCACACTACTGTGCTGACCCAGTGCCGCCTCAGAGCCCCTGCAAATTTAAGACTGCAACCCAGTTCACATTTGCGGTTTAAGGCATCTTTGCATGTTCACATATGTGACTGAAAAGCAGGCCTAAAAGTGCTTGTTTCTTTTTTTTTTTTTTATGGAACGATAGCCTGCACTCAGAATGGAATAGTTACCGGGATATACAGTAATCCTTGATTTGTAGCAGATGTTTCTATTAGTATATATTTTTTCAATGCTGCACAGTACCAATTTTAAGGTATATATTAAAAAAGCAAGCAGCTAAAAGAAATGATTGGCATTTTAATGTAAAGACGTGCACTTCTATAGATATGTATATTGTTGAATGCAAAATAAACAGTGGTGGCTGAATATGCCGAGTCGCTGCATTATTGATCATTATTGAAATCCACAATCCTGCAGTTTTTATATTTATCCCTTAGTGTGACAGAGAGCGAGTGAGTCTGAGTTAACAAGCTCTCTCCCGACCTGTGAGGGCACTGTAATTAGAACAGTGTGCCCTGGACTGGATGGTTTGACAGTTCATTCCAGGGTCAGTTGGAAGTTGGCTATCTAAACGTTAGCTTAAATTGCAAGTGTGTATGGGGTCATAGTTTTGCTTTCACTTATTGGATACAGTTCGTGTTTTCATGAATAAGATAAATCTTGATATTCATGGAATAATTCTAGTCTTGTGTTCATGTGCTGTGTTTAGGAGCTGTTCTTCAATTCCAGTAGCTGACCATAGTTAGATGTAACATAGCTGAATTGTCTTTATAGAAGAACCAGAACCATCTGGTGATCTGCCACTTCGGTCACCATGTGGATGATTTAATGCATAATACCTGGAAGCAAAATATATTTAAAAAATCCCAATTAATGACCAAATTGTGGAGCATTACAACTTTCACACACTAAAATAAGCTTTGTTATTTGTCTGATTGTGTTGGTTTAAACCTTATGTGTATGTTGAAATCTAGATAATGTCCACTTTTATTGCATGATTAATGCTGAACAGTAGAAAACATCTAATAGCTTTCCACGTGCCTCACAAAGCACTCAGACAAAATTTACTTTTACATTATTCAAATGCTCCTTTAAGTATTCATTTTTGTCCCATTTATTAAACTCAAGGCACCTTGCTCACTAAATATTTCTCTATCCACCTCTTCTTTATATTCCTACCAAAACATTTAATGTTTATCAGGCCTAGTTCTTTTTTGGCCTCTTTTGAAAGTCTTGCTGTAAATATCTTGATCTATTGTTATGGATAACTGCTTCCATTATAAAGGAGAAGTGAGATATAATGATCAAGCCATTCACCATGTGTAGGAGCAATCCAAAATTAGACATTTTAAGACCTAGAAAAAATAAATGGGGGTACATCATTTCTTGTCCGTTTTTCCAGCTCACATACTTATTAACTATATTAGTATTTTTCCTGATTTATATTCAATGATTTCAATAAATCCCGTCTCTGTAAAGTTAAAAAAAAAATGTCTTGAGTTTTCTTTCTTTCTAGTGTTACAGGCTGGGTAACTCTTTGAGAATCCCTTCACAAGTCTTTAAATAATTTCAGCCAATTCAGCCCAAGCCTTATCAGAATAATAAAAGAATTATAACTTTGAGGAAAATACCAGGACCAGAGTATGCTTTTTCAATCCATAAAACATAATGCACACTAGGAATACCAACTCAAAACTGACCTTGCATTGCTAGGTTCACAACACAATTGGACATCATGCATATGCACATTTCCAAACTCCTTTCAAGGACCATAAACCTGCCCTTCACAGTGCTAGTAGAAACTGAGTGCAGGCATTTTTCAAGCACTTTTTTGACCAAAAGTATAACAAAAGCAGAGACAATGTTTGCAATGGTATTAAAAAACAATATTTCATAGCTGATGGCAGTGCAAAAAATAACCTCACAGTGCCATTTAAATCTCAGCAATCATAAAAAGTTAAAGAACAAACCATATTATAAAAACTAATGTCACATTTGTAATTTAACCATCTTATATGTAAATTAAACATTGCTTTTATGACTAAAACATTGAAAAATGTATTAACCATATAAGTACCAAGTTCAATAGGGTAATAATACATTTAGGTATATACAGATCAAGAATGTTATTTTACCGCTTAAGTAGATGCATTTCACAGAACAACTTTCGTTGCCTTTTGGCTTCCTCTTGATATCAATCTATACTGATGACTTCAAAAATCCAGACGATGCAGATTGTATCGAGGAAGGAAGATGTAGACTTCTCATCCTTAAAGACCTCTCACTATAAAGTGATTTGTGTAACTAGTACCTATCATGCCAATAAGAAGTGGCATATAATAGTCTTTTCTGTTCTTTGCCATTTTCCCTGTATTAATAAAACAGTATTTCTCCTGAAAATGTATATGCAGCTGCGTATTTCACAATACAGATCGATTAAAAGGGGTTTCTGTCAAAAGACAGTAACATGGTAAATAAAGCGTAGACGTTACGGTAGTGGCCTCTAGTGTCTGTTAGAGTAATTGCAGGCAATCATCCCAGTCATCGCGATCTTCCGTTTTGTATGACCAATTTGTATGATCCCCTTCTAAATACAGTTGAGTGGAAATTATCTTTTTTTTTTTTTTTTTAAGTATTAGTTGTATTAATTATTAGTATTAAGTTGTAATACAGTCTATACATCAATATTGAAACCATATGAATGATTTTTGTTAATATATGTTAATTCCTAATAATGCATACATACATTACATACCACACAATGTTCTACTGAATTTGTTTCAACCATGTTTAACATGAACTAAGCATAAAATAATTGTACTTCAGCACTTCATATTTTGTAACTATTGGGGTATGTGTTCATGATAGAATAATGTTATTTCTGGAGTTTATTTTAAAGTGTGAAAGGCATCAGTAAGTAATGTTTACTTCATATATTAATCATTCAAACAGCCCTATGTAATTACTGCATAGATGGAACTGATAATATAGCAGTAGAGTAGACAAAGGAAAGACTTTGCACAGAGGCTGAATTACTTCCTCGCCATCTAAGAGAAAGGGTGGTACTTCTAGAGCAGAAATGTATGCAAGGAAGCTCACATAGCTGGATTATTGAGGGACTCCAGTCTCCAGACCCTCCTTTGATTAAATAGATTGTCTTTTTTTAAGTTAATAGTATGTACAGGATATAATTTAAGACTCCCTTTGTGTAGCAGTTTGAGCTATTCCAAGTTTACCTGTGGTCTTTGATATTAAGTAACCTGTAGAAAAGATATGTAGTCTGACTAATCAACCTCAAACGTGTCTAATTAGGCTTGTTAAAAAGCTTGAATGCCTCAAACTCCTATGAAATGAGAATATGAAATTAGAGTATTAAATGAGAGCATTAAATGAGAGTATGAAATGAGAGTATTAAATATATCCAGTTTATTGTTTTCTATTGTGCACCATACTGTATTTATGAGCTACTTTAACAGAAAGATTTAATTTAAAAGCAATTCATCATTCAGAGGCAAAAACATCTATGTGCCCAAGTTTCAGGCTTTCAGTGGTGGCATCACGACTACTCACCACTTGAAAACGAGGTTGAGCCAGTCCCCGATGACAGTAACCCAGATGAGTTTGACTCCCACTGACTCCTTCAAGTGGAACCAGATGGGGAAGAAGATGAAAAAGGTGTTCCTGAGGTCTGCAGCAAAGGAGATGAACAGGAACCATCTCTGGGAGTCTTTGTAGTGGGTCTGGAGGTACTGCACCATGCTCACTCCAGAGCTGTGGAGCAAGTCCATGTCGGCGTCCATTCTTTTCAGGAGCCTGTTCCAGTGAGAAATGAACTGTATGTATGTAAAGCTTGCCTGAGTTCCAGAACTGCACTGTGCATGCTCTGCTCTCTCTGTGCAGTTATATACTCTCTGGCCCACAGGTTTGGCGCATGAACATATATTGATCTTTGGACTTGAGGACTTGAGCCAGTGCGATTGTATGAAAAGTTACATCAGTGGGACTGACGCAAACATGTTTAGAAGAGAACAGAGTGAAAAACTCCATGAACAGCAGATCCAGCCCTTATCGAATTAACCAATTGCTGGCACTGGGGTACCAAACTCTCTTGTGGAAATACAATATGGGCTACGTTATTAATACAATTTGTGAGAAAGAATAAAGAGTATCAAACATGAAATAAACAAACCAGGTGTATGATTTAGGAGCTTGGCTTAAGTTGTTCCTCGTTTAAATTGCATTTGATGTTTTTTTTTACCAGTCAGAAGAAAATGTTATTTGAAGCTTTGAATAATCTTGCCCATTTTTTACACTTATAAACTGCTTTTAGCATATGGTTTATATGCTAATGAGGATAAATATTTGGGATAGTATGACCCACAAAGGGAATTAAGGTCAAATTACAAAGTTATTTAATTGATAAATTAACAAACAATTATAAATGCTGGAGATCTCTTTCTGAATCCGAGTTATTTGAATACATGATGTGGAACTGTAAAAAAATAGAACAATTTTGGGCAGATGTGTTCTTCAAATATTACTGATTGGACAAAACTACAAAAACAAAAAAACAAAAAATGATTTTAACATGGTTGCTATAATGTGTTCATGAAGATGTTTGGATCCACCACGTTCTGCTTTATGGAAGAACTCTGTACTAAAGGTAATACCTTTAGAAAGAATACATCTTTCCATGGAGTTTAAATAAGGCGATTATATCCAACTTTGACAAAAAAAAAAAAAACTATTGATTGGCCAAATGTGGTCAGTGTCAATTTGCAGACAGACTTCAGGGCGAGGCATTGGGGAGGTTTAACTGTAATTATGTGGCAGGATGATAGATTAAAATCATATCTGGGATGTGCATGAAAGGATTTTACTAACCAAACTAATTTGGAGCCAGTAAAACACAGTTACAACAATATGTTCTATTGGAAGCAATACTTACTGTATTAATTCTATGTACACAAGTGGAAAAATGCTGACACAAATTATGGTTAGTTGGTGTATCTAAGTGTTCTGGTGTTGACCCTGATACAGACATGCAGGCACAGCGTGTTAATATAGATAAGGACGGTCTTGATAAGAAAAGGCTTGCAATAAGACAAAGCATGTGAGGAGGGATCTGTATAGTCCTGGGGCAGTTAATGTGGTGGGTGTATTAACTTATGCAGCTTGTAGGTTCTGTGGAACAGCAGAAAGGGGGAATGTGATTGTGAACATGTATTGATATATTGGGTAAAATTCCACTGACAGCTGAAATTGGTTTTGTTTGCTCGGGACCAGGAGATGCTTGGGTTGTGTTTTTCTACTTGCATAGCAAAGTGTTCTTGAGCATTCTGTTGAATACATACCATGTTATCAGAGAATAAGTATGGTAACCATTGGAGGAGCCTGGAAGAGGTTGTCTGCTGGTGGCTGTGAAGGGTAAAAATAGAGTGCTCCTTTGTACTTTTCTGTACTGTAGGGGGCTATCCAATCTGCACAATGCAACGATAATTATATATACTTCGACATTCTCAATAATAACGCTCTATAATAAGCAATATCGTACAAAATTCAGCTATTGTTACACCTCTTATGACCTAGCATATTTACGTCCCACCTCTGTTCACTCACGATTGGACAGTTGCAAAACCAGGGCAGATCTTTGATTTGTCACGGCGCGGATTCATTTCAAGACCTTTATCCAAATATGTAAACTCTTGCAATCTGATGTCTTGATGCAGGCAGAACATACACAGACGACAAACAGCACACTGTAGTACTATGCAGCTCCATCGGGAATGTTTAAGAATGACATCCAGTTTTCAGCCTCTACCCCCCTCATCATCAACCTTTATCATTCGCTAGACAGCACTGAAAGTGGATATGATTTATGGAATTGTTTTGTTAGTTACAGTCACTTTATAAACTCCCCTGGTCATCTTTTATCCCAAAAGAGCTCTGATCAAGAACATTCACTTTATTTCCTAATTTTGCATGTGTTTTGGTCTGGTGCAAAGTTAGATTTTTGTTGTTTAATGTTTATGGCCTTCCCAGGTCTTTTTTTGCACATTTCATTAGGATTGATATTGTGTCTCAACAGTCACCAGATGGTATTGTTTGTACAGTGGGAGGTATCATGAATGATGCACATCGCTGTATATAGAAATTGCTTTTGTACGAGTGTATAAATACTCCAGGCTTTTTCTAGCAAGATCCAATTTTAACAGGATTCATCAGAGTTTTAATAAGCTGTATTAACTGTTGTTAACATTTAGCAACATGCGAGAACCTTATTAGCAGCCATAGAGATAGTATTTTGCCTATATGACCTTGTAAGGTGTCTGCAGTGGATTTAGCAAACCTTTTCTCAATACTGTTGAATGTTGTCTTAAAGTGTTATAGAACACCCTGCAGTGTTTACAAGACATCAGTTCACTTTTGCTTTCTCCCATGTTTATCAGATTGCAGAATTTTATATGTATTTATTATGTTAATGATTTAGGTTAAGTTAATCAACCCTTGTTGTTGTCCTTAATTCTGGACTATCTTGATTGTATGAGTGGTCAGCACACCATGTGCCTTGTGTCTTTATCAGGTGGGCCACTCAATGATCTGCACAGTGATATCTTTTTTAACTATAATTCCCATTGTTTTGGTATACAGTATTAGTATCCAGTTCATACCCCTTCCTAGGCAGAATAAATGTGTAGTGTGGTAAGATAAACTGTGTTGTAGTATCTGATACACTAATATCGTTATCCTGGCTCTGCAGTAATAGCGTTGTATTCCCCTGGTGAATTATAAATAAAATATCAAACCAATCTGGACTATGTTTAAAAAAACAATACAGACAACATAGGACACATCAAAGCAAGTAATGTGTTTCTGTACCCAAAGTTTCCTGTAACACTGTAGAAAGCTTGACTTGACCTAAGCAAAAAACGTAAACTATAATTAGCAACAAGTATAATCTAGATTCAGGGAGACTCCTGGATTCTGGCATAGAGCCAGATTTATTTTATTTTTGCTGAAGACCCAAGACTGATCAATTCCATTGCAAAGTACAACTGTTACATATTAACCTGGCTGTTTGTCACAGTTGTCCTTGATTACTTCAGTCCGGTCAGATAATGATAGATACAGAGAACGCTCTGTACTCTAGAGGTCTGGTACAGTAAAGCAGAGCACAGTACAATCTGGAGGATTCATATAGGGGTAACTTGTACTGTACGCTGACATTCTGTAGGCAGCATGCACTTTAAACAGCTAGCATATACTGTAAGAAAGGCTAGACAATAAACATCTGGATAGATTTCTTACAAAAAACAGACTTTCTCCAGTAACAATTTCTTAAAAATTGCACATTAATTTAGCAAAATATATGCAGATTATTTTTAAATTCATTTAAGTCATTTAGCTAACAAAATGGTTCTGTACATTTTCTTCCCCAAAAGGTCTAAAATGTGGAGTTTTGAAAGAAACACATGTTTAAGCAAACATATTTTCAATTTTAAACACGATGGTACTACTCCAGGCTAAAGAAATATCTGTTTGCTATAACGTGTTTCTTTATAAGCTGCACATTTGAGACCTACCATATTCCTTCAAAAATAGTGTTTTCAAGTACAGTACAGTGATGCATGTATTAAAATCGCCAACTAAAGACGTAACTATCCGATTACACAAACAACAACGTGACTTACTGCTGAGAAAACATGAACCAAAACATTACTGCCCGATTTCTAATCATCCATGTTATACAGGCAGCCATTTAGAAAGAAGCCTCATTAGCATCCTGAGGAATACCAAGAGAAGCTTTTACAATTTCAGCATTTCTAATAAACATTACCAGTTTGGACAGATCAGAAATGCTGACCAGACCCCCGTATTTTTTGACATGCCAAGCAATACTAGAGTTCACAGATTGGGAGAAAAACAGGTTCTGACTGTTTACAATGCTGTTGTGGTTGCTTGGTTACATGTTCTGTGATGTCATGCTTGCTGTTGCCGGGATGCGTGAGGCCGTAAGTGAGTGGTGGTATGTGTACAAACAGACACCATCTTAATTATCATACAGTAGGCAGCACAATAAATGAGCTCTGTGCTTAATCTACAACAACACTGCTTCGTATCAGATTTGTTCTATGCAATGGCGTACATAAATACATATCTACTTGATTTATTTTGATTTATTTATTCCTCAAATTGAGGCTGGTAAATTTGAGCTGCATCTTAAATTCGAGGCTGTCTTAAATTCTAAGGAATACGATAATGTTAGCTATAATTACTTTAAGTTGTATTATTATTAAATAGATTATTTAAATAATAATTCAAAACAATGTGCATAACTTTTTGCCTCGGTATGGATTCTGCAATATATTCTGCATCTCTCTATTTCAAGTTTTAGTCACAGTAGATCTGATAGACAGCGAGCTGATAGTAAGCATAGACTTTTATCAATGGAGGCTGACTTTGAAGGAATGAGACACAGCCTGCAAAACATTGACTGGAATAAGACCCTGGGAGGCAAATATTTCTGTCTGGCTGATATACAGAACTAGAACAGACTAGTATTAGAAAGTCCTTGGTGTTGGATAGATATCGCTGCTGATAGCAACCATGTGGAAGCAACTTAAAAAGGCAAACAGAACGTTGGTTATATAATAATAATAATAATAATAATAATAATAATAATAATAATAATAATAATAATAACATTCTTTATTTAGTAAGACCGTATGAGCGTCAGGTAGCTCGTTTTCAAAGGTGTCCCAGTACAGCAGCAGGTTAAGTTTTCAAAAAGAAAAATAATCAAAACACATAACGACAAGACAATACACAAAGTACACAAAGTCTGTAGCAGCAGAAAAAAAAATTCTTCCTACAGCACATTTTACACATGGTATATTGAAGTATTGCCACAGACATTACAATAGGCTGATTAACAGGTAAACACGCTGTTTAAATAAGCTGGTAATTTGTTATGTACCCCTTTTTAAAATAACCAGATTCCAATGATAACCTTCTGTTAGCAGGTGATAGCAAATTTAATCTAGAATACAAGATGTTCTAGTGGAGCACATGGAAATACAAACCTACAAATCCTATTATACATTGTATCGATCTTCAGTGATTCCTTACTAGCAGTCCTATAATCTAGAGTAGGGAACAAAAGTTGTTGGGCTAATTTAAACTTTACCGTAAAGCTTAAACAGAGGCGCTGTCCATACAATACTCCAAGCTTCCTACCAATTTTACTGCATACATCTTTAATGTGTTTTTCAAATTTGTCAATGTAAATCCTTAGAAATTTAAGTGTCAACTCGCACCAATGTTGTAGTATTATCAGCATACATATGTAAAGAATTTTTTTTGCAGTTATTAGGTATTTCCATATATAAAGACAACAGCTTGAGAATGTTCTGATAAATCAGATCTAAACCACGACAATGTAATATCCGTAAAGCCACTTAATTTGTTGAGAAGTATTGTATGGTCAGCCAGATCAAAAGCTTTAGAAAAGCCAATAAAAAATGGCTCCAGTGAGGTTCTTTTTCCCTATAGCCTGATGTATATATCATTTGTTAGTTTTAGTAATGCAGTTGTGGTTGAATGAGCTTTTCGAAAACCTGATTGATAATCAGTAAATAAATTATTTGTTGTTAGATAATTAGTCAATCGGGTTTGCACAATTTTTTCAACAGTCTTTGATAATACTGGTAAAACAGATACAGACCTGTAATTATCAGTGTCCGTGGCATCACCACTTTTAAAGATGGGAGATACTATAGTTTGATTTAACTGGTGAGGCATTTCACGGGACATAAGAGACATATTAATTAATATAGTGAGTGGTCTTTTCAAGGGGAAGGCAGCAGCTTTAAGGAGTTCTATCTCACCCGCACCTTCTTTTTTGGAAACATCAATTTGCATTAAGTGTTTATACACTTCACCTTCATTTACCATTTTAAATTTAAAGCAAGATTCAGATTTGAACTTTGAAGATGATGGCATTTGCTGGGACACTATTGGGACAACATAAATCTGGCTTCCAGGAATCCTAATCATCAAATAATTCACTGGAAAGTTTCTCATATAATATCTTTAGCCCCTCGCAGACACTTTCAAGAAACTTCTCCCCAACCCTTTGTGCATGGTCTAACTTCTGGGTCTGAGTATCCTCATCCTTGTCCACTACTCTTAATACGAATATTCTGGGTTCTCATCAGGTCCTTCTGCTGAACGATGACTCTACTCTTGACCTCTCACAGAGGCAGAAGTGGCTGGCCTCACCGCAGCTAAAAAGATACTGGGGGTCCACTGGGAGCCTCCCCATTCCCTCCCCTGGCAGCATTGGATCCTCAATAGTAATCATATGGACCTCTCTACTGCTCGGATGCATGGTGCTGGGTGGGGCTGTGGAGATATAGGGTGCACCTGCAACCACTGTCAGGTTATTATTGTAAGGTCCTGTCGGGTGAAGTACAAAGGGGAAAGGGGATACCAACAGGGGGTTGTTTGGGTTGGTTTGTTTTGAGGTTTTATGTTACTGTGTGTTATGTACTTCTGTACTTTTCTTTTTTTCTAAATAAATAAATTAAAAAATTGTTAAAAAAAAAAAAGTAATAATAATCTGGGGCCTTACTCATTAATAATCTCTTATATCAGTGTATGAATTCCTCAGCGCCAAGATCTGTAACTGTGATTTTTTTATTACAGCTTTATGAGTGCGAAGCTCCAGCATGCCAGTGGTCACACTGATGCATGTTCACAGCATGCAAGCACACAAGGGCAAGTTACAACACTTCCTGCAACACTCTGCCCCTAGGGGATGCAAGAAATACATCAGTAAGAAATACCACACGGAACAAATGTAATATTTCTTAAATCCACTGGGGGCAGAATGTTTCAGAGTGACAGTTAATAGCTGCAGTCTGGTGTACCGCCTATGACAGAAGACATGTAGACAGCTCTTTATCACTGAAACACTATACAAAGAAATGCATTTAACATGCCTTCCTTAAGATAACTGAGATTGATTTTATGATGAATTATTTCATTTATTTTAATTATCACTTATTTAAATTATTTTTACTAGGTGCGAAAATGGTTTTACTTTAAATCTCTATGGATTTTTAAATAAAGCTAAATATTACACATGACATATTCCTAGGAGTGTCTCTTATAAAAGTTTACCATAGTAAAAGCATGGTAAAGCATAGGTAAGCATTGTAAAGAATGGCTGGGTGTGGTGAAACACATTAATAAACATGGCATGCCAGGGTGAACTATGGTAAATGTATAGTATAGTAAAATACTGTACAAAAATACCATGGTAAACTTTTATAAGTTTCAGTTTGTATTTTGTTTGTTAATTGTATGTAGGCAATATTGATTTTTGTTTATTAGTTTCATAATTATATTGGTACAAATGAAAACACTGTATTTGCTGCAGATAATTATCATTCTTGAATCTTACTGTTTATAAATGTTTACTGTGGTATACTTAGTAAAAGCATAGCAAAGGGAACCCCCCTAAATAAAAATGGTATTTGCCAACAACTAGGCTATGTAAATGGGAAAATAATATCAACAGAGAGATATTTGGGGGTTTTTTTTATTATTATTTTAAAAAAGTCCTTCTAAATACTTGTACAAAATGTTGCAAATTCCAATAGGGAATCTATCCTAGAGTATGAGGTGTATTTGTTAACTGATTATGGGGATCTGAAGATGGTTTAAAGCACAGAAGAAACTAGATCTTGAGAATGTGCTTGTGTTGCCATCTTGGACTCCAAATGCTGCATATTTAATACACAATTCTGACTTTCAATTGGAGCCACAAAGGTGCTGAACAAACCAATTTCACATTCTCCTCACGGAATGGCTTTCCCCAGGTCAAATACAGTGTTGGTATCGTATAAGATGCATTATAAATGATAAGAACTAAAAAAAAAAAAAAAAAAAAAACTGAATTAAACATCCAGAAAAGATTACAAGAGCATATTAAAATGGTTAATAAAGCAAATACCTTTACTTACAAGAAAGTATATTTTATTAAACAGATATAAAATGTGAATTATATAGAAGCTATTCAACAGTTAACAAGAGGGTAAACAAACAGCACTGATGCTCAGCTGAACTTGTCCAACTCAACCACCCCCAGACACAAGAACAAGGAATTGATAAGCTGGGGTACATTTGACTTTGTTTATGTTCTGTGTCTGGAACAACATAAGTATATGTAGAATACAAATACAGTATACAACTTTACAACTGTAAAAAGAGGAGGAATGTATGAATCAAAGTAAAACAAAGGCAGCAAAACAAATTGTACCACGTCAACCAATACAAACTATATGTATCCAACGAACAGTAATTACCCTATATACTACTTTTTTGGCACCATGTGGGTCCTGTTCGTCTAGCTGGGGCTCCTGGTAAAATGGGACCTGAAAACGGACTGTTACTGAATAAGATATCTAAGACTTGCAAACTCTGAACGTTTCATCTTGGGACCTTACTGAGGATAAGCAAGGCGGTAAGACTACAGCAGCCACATTTATCACACTGCAGCTGTATGACATGTTTATGCAGTATCATGCATAAATTTACTTGACTATAAAGACAAAATAGACTTAAAGCATGATCCGTTTAAACATCGTTTGTCGGGAAAACAAAGAAACAGAAGGTTTTTTTTGGAGATGGAGCTGGCCTGTTCGGGTCAGGTATGTCAATATGGAATGATTATGTTATAAGTAGAATTCAAAGTAGCCAAGCAAGGACACAGACCATGCTTGGTAAGGTTGAGGGTTCCACATAGGCAATGATAGGTGCTTTAGCTAAAAAGGAATTGCAAGCTTTGGACAAACTGTTAGGTCAAATTGTGAATTTAACTGCAAAAGTAAATAGAGACGCGGTGTGTGCAATTTATAGTGCAGCAATTGCAGGCATTAATTGATAGGAGAATGCCGAACTGAAACTTAGGAAATATCCCCCCTAAATCTAACTCTTACTCCATCAGAATGTAAGATATTATAAGAATGATAGGGAGTAGCTATATAACATAAAATGTGAATTCTATAAACGTACAACTGGTTTCATATGCCCTGATTAGTACTAATCTTGGATTACCTTATCAAAAATGACATTAGGTACTCCAAGATGAGGGCTAATTTACAGTAGGCCTGTGAAAGAAGTCATAACTCTCGGTACATTCAATAGTTAAGTAGTAGAGGTTGCAGTCCAGGTGTTATTAGTAATTTATGAGGCTATCGAATCAACACAGGTTTGATTTGTTAGCCAATTGTATGACTGGTTTATTTTTTTGCCCAATCCTCAAGTTCCTAAAATCTTTTAATGAGTCACAAGCATGATAACTTACTAGCTTATAATAAACGAATAAACCCTGTCCCCACCGCAGATTTGTTCACATATGCAGTTTGCAGTTGATTAACCTCTTCAAAGCCGTTGTAGCTGAAGGGAGGCAGGTGTGGCGCACACACCTCTTTATTATAGCATGCCATGCGGTTGTTCTCACAGCTGTCAGTGGGCAGTTCAGGGTGAAGGTAGACCGAGTCAGGGGAGTCAATGGAAGGGTCCTCAGAGAAGTAGTTGTGTGGTCTGAGGAAGAAGCCTCCCCCATTGCCGACCGTGACCGTGTTGGGGATGTCCTCGGCGTGTGGGATGTGGAGGAAACCAGTCGTTACCCAGGCAACAAGATCCTGTGGAGAAGTGCCCATAAAAAAACATATGAAATTGAACCTTTATATCAGAAAAATAATTAAATGAGTGCTAATCAAAGCTTTCAGCTCCATCTATTGTTTCCATCAGAAATATTCTCAGTGGTCCCCCCTTTTCTTCTTCTTTTGAAAATATCACTACTGTTGAAACGTTGCTGCTACTGATAAGGTGCACAGTGACACCTAATCTCTGCTTGTGTTGTAGTTCAAACTCACTGCAATGGTCTTGCTGCAATCAGACCATATGACCTACAGTACAGGTACCAGGATGCAGTAGTTATCTATGGCATGCACTAGCAATAATTGCATATTCTTAAGTTAAACAGGAGCACCTGTAATAATGTTAACAAGTAATAATGTGAAAAAAAAACAAATGTAAAATGTAAGCATGCAAGTTTGACAGACAATCTCTATACCGCACACCAACCCTGGTCTAAGGAAACCAACCTCATACAGTACTAAGGCGATGAGAAAGCGGTTCAGTGCTAAAGCCCATCAAATCCTGTGTTTTACAAATTTCAATAACGCAGTATTTTAAGGCAGCCTCCTAAGCATGCTTTTAATCAACAAACCTCATTTTCAATGGATTCATCATCTTCAATATATTCACTGAAATTGACTACTGGGGACCATATATCATTCTGGCTGTACAGGCTACTGCTCGTTTCTTCTTCTTCTTTATGTTTGGTAATTGCCACCTTGTACCTAAAAATAAAACCCTTTGTTAGTCAAGTAGTTGAAACACTTGCCTTGGTTTATTAGAAACAAGGAATTAGGTACTTTAGTTGAGGTTTTTACAACTTTTTTTTTTTAAATCCTCTATTTTCTAAAGATATTTTTTACCTGAAATTAGTCCCACTCAGGCATCTAAAAAAACAATGACTTTACATATGTAGATAACGAATACGTTTTAGTGATGAATTAGTAATTAATTAATTCCTTAAGAAATACATATGCATAGTAACAATATAGCAACAGTAGAAAACGTTAGGTTACTTACCGTAACCCTGTTTCCCTGAAAGAGAAGATGACCACCAATGACATTACGTATGGAATACAACCGCATCTGATAGCCCTAGGGCTAACCAGCGGTTCCTTTCAGGGGCCAGACCGATAATCGGAACCTGCCCAGTTCCGGGTGCCAAAGAGATTCTTTCGCCTGACTGACAAGATCCATGCGCTGTGGGATCTCCCAGGGCTGGCCTTGCAACAGCTGGCACAGGGTCGAAAACCAGGTTCTCCTGGGCCACTTGGGGGCCACTAGGAGAACTGACACTTCCTCTAACCTGACCTTTTCGAGAAAGGCCAGGAGCTGCGGTACAGACAGGAAAGCGTACAAAAACGCTTTGGGCCATTCGTGTGCTAGGGCATCTACGCCAAGTGGACCGCCTAAGCGGTGGAGGAAGTACCTTAGGGGGGGAATGCATCATCGTTGCCAAGGCGAAGAGATCGGCCTGCGCCTTCCCGAACCGTTCCCAAATGCGCTCCACTATCTGAGGGTGGAGTCGTCACTCTGATGGATGCGGACACTTCCTGGAGAGGAGGTCTGCTGCCCAGTTCACCACTCCAGGATTGTGCATGGCCCGTAGGGACAACAAGTTCCTCTGAGCCCATGTCAATAGCCTGAAGGCTGTGCGATGCAACCCTGGGGACCGTAGTGCAGGGATGTCCAGCGGTCCGGCCAGGATCTGTATACTCCTCTGCCTTCCAAGACCTCCTCCCAACCCAAGTTGGAGGTGACTGTCGTCACCACTTCACGGTTCAACACTATCCCATTCGCATATCTTCGCGCAGGTGATCAGCGTAGGGCTGTCGAGCATGCATGAGACACAGTCAGCTGACGGTGTTTGTCCCGTTTGGTGTTGAGGTGGAACACATTGAGCCATGCTTGTAGCGGGCGCATGCAAAGCAGACCCAGCTGAATGGCCAATATGGCTACGGCCATCAGACCCTATAGTTTCTGGCATAATAGGTGGGTGACTCTGTTGTCAGGCAGGTATGCGCGCACAGTACTGGAGTCCAACTGGAGCTCCAAGTACGTTGTGAACTGCACCAGTGTAAGCCAACTCTTTGCATCCTTGATGGTGAGGCCAGCCTTGCCAGATGCTCTTTCACGAATGCTGTGTAGGCCACTGCTCCCTCTTGCGAATGGGAACAGATAAACTGTTATTAACTAAGCACGTTACAAAAATGTAATTATTAATCGATTATCCAGTATTTATATCGATGTATATAATGAGGAACGGAATCAACTGAAAAATCGATTTTCAATTTAAAGGTAGCAGCCCTACATAGTCATATTAACCTACTGTAGTTTTTCAAGTATTAAAAAAAAAAAAAAACTTGAGCAAGCTCACCTCGCCCATGACATGGCTTTCTCTTCAGGGATGTCTTCAGGGAGGGGGTCTCCATTGAAGCTGACTACCTGAATCCTGTAGGAGCGATGGTGCCCCCACTTGTTGGTTTCGTTACTGGCGACATGGAGATATCGGGGAATCTTCTCGTCAAATCGGAGCGCTGCTTGTTTTTCAGTCTTCAGCTGTTTCTCAACAAGTTTGGGGATTTTGACCCTTTCCTCAGGTTTCCAGGGGACTTGTTGAGTATCAAATGTCATGTCTTTCGTCAAAAATATATTTTTTACTCCTTGAAAAAAGAAAGGGTGACATAGTTACATTTCATATGAATTACAACAAATGCAGTTTTGTTAGGTTAGGTTAGCTCTCATTTGCAATGTTTTGCTGTTGGCCTTTTTGCTTTTAGATTTGTATTTGGGTGAATCAAATACATTCACATTCCCCTTCTGTGCTGGGAGAGGAAATATAATTTGTGGCAGTGAAAATCTGAGTCAAAGTAAAAACTGCATCGCAACTGAAAAATGTATATTCGGAAAACACCCCCGGGGGCGGGACGGCATCTTTCACGTCAAATTGATGCAACCACGACGTAGACTTTTTTTATACTGTAGTAGGCCGAATGCCAGTGTTAAATATGAAGAGACTGCAAGGTGCAGCTGAGCAGAAACAAAAAGAAAAACACGCAAACGATAAAGGTTTGCTTAGTAAAATACCCAAATTATCGAAATTCTGGTTTACGTCATTGCAGGATGAAGACGATGCAGCAAAGACAGCAACAGTGGATCTAGCCAGTTTGACTGTCTGCACTGACAACGACGTTGCTAAAAAAGAACTAGGCCTGGGTGCAGAAAGTAAACAAGACTCATCTCCAAGACCACCATCTAGTCCCGCTCATGACCCTGATCCTGCTGTGCGGAGAGAAAATGCGAGCACAGTCAAACTCGACACATTTCAAAAAGCATTTTTAAACTAATGCTGCAGAATGGGGGGATTGCTGCTCGTTAGTGGTTGCTGTATTCACTGTCAAAAGGGTGTGTATTTTGCTTTGTGTGCAACTTATTTTCATCAAAGAAAAGTTCTGATTCAGTATTTGATGATTGGACACACGCTGCTATGCGTGTTTATCCTTAGTTATAAATATTGCAAGAGAGCAGGTCGGTTGTTACTGAGGATTACAAGATGTCAGAAAGTAATGGCTGAAGGGTGGTTTTATGGTTAGCAGTGGTGTAGTTCACCTTAATGGTAATGCGGGCGGGCGGCTTTTTTATTATTGTTTTTTTTTTTGCTGTGTCTGGCTTGTAATGTTGTTTTCGTTTAAATATTTTATTTAATAAAGGAACGAGCACATTTGAAATCATTCTCATCTATTTATCATACTGACTACCTGTTCTTAATGGACTTCACTCATCTAAGCAAATATTTACTGTAAGTTTTAACTGCTCTGAGTCAAACTCGCTCTTACTTATACCTTGCTGTGTTCTTTATTTTGCTCTTACTTGAATTTAATCTTATTGTACTTTCATAACTACTCTTATCTGTATTATGATATTCTGTAATGTGATATTTTGTAGCAATTGTAAGTCATCCTGGATAAGGGTGTCTGCTAAGAAAGAAAGAAAGAAAGAAAGAAAGAAAGAAAGAAAGAAATAATAAATATAAGGGTTAACAGTTATCTGTATAAGTTTAAGTGCCTGCATCTATCTTTATTTATAACACAAGAACTAGCACAACGAATTACATTTGTTAACATGCAGAATAGAAAATGTAATGTAATCTACAATTGTTAACATGTGACAAACTTGAATCTATAAACACGCAAGGGATATATATAATATAAATATATCATATATATATATATATATATATCTATATATATATATATATTATATATATTATATTTACACTGTCTGAACTTTAAGTGTTGGTACCTGACTGCTCCACAGTTAAAATGAAAAAGCATACGGTAGAGAGGATGTTATTCCATACTTACCCAAGATATCCAAATCTACCTTGAAGTTTAAGAAATGGGTGTGGATGGCTCCCAGTGTTTTCTCTGCTACCTGGTGCCCATACTGCAGCCCACCTTCAGTCATGTATGCAGTTAAGATGTAACCTGTAGCATAGACCTTAGTCTCCACCGCCCCGTTCTGATAAAACATAAAGTCCCACACATAGTCATAGTTAACAATGGCTGTTATGGTTCTGAGGACTAACGCACTGTTTGCCATGCCTCCATAGCTGTTCTCTGTGAAGTCTGTGAAGTGGCGTCTTAGTGGACGCCCTGTGTTATGCTCAAAAATACAGATGGAGTTCCGGAACCTTTGGGTTGAGTTGGTGTCGATGTAACGGTACGTGTCCACAAAAGTAGCCAGGTAAGGGCAGTCCACCCCCCGGACTAGCTCGTGAGCAAACCTCCCGATTCCAAAGCTTGAGTCCAGAAATTTAGTGAGCATGGCAGTAGCGGTGTTGCAACCATAGACAGACGTGGCCTCTTGGACACTGAGCTCATAAATAATCCTTTCTCCTTTGAATCGCACGTCGAAAACCCGCAATCCAGTGAGAGAGCTGAGACCAAACGCGAAGCTCCAATCTAAATACAGGACTTGGTTATTTTGAATGCTGTACCTTTTGCCGTGCACTTCGTACTGTAAAGGAGCAATGCCTGAAGGCTTTTTCCGAGGTTTCAAAGAAGCATAATCTAGGTTCTCTTTATAAATAGATTTTTTTATTTTGTCTTTCTCATATTCGTCATTGAGATGCTCCATGCTGTCAAAGTACTGTCCATTATACAGCACCTTTTTGACACTCCAGTTTGAACTGTTGCTACTGCTGTGATCAACCAGGACCTCTAACCCCACTGGGTGGAGATAATAACCACTCACGCTGCGGAAAAAGGCAATCCAACTTTGCCTATCCCCAGATTTGAAACCTCTGGGCATTCCTTCAAAGGGTGTTAATGTTTTCCCATCAGAGCCAAAACTTTCTTCTAGAACCTTGGTTGCCTTTTTGAATTCATGGTTGTAAATGAAATTGAAAAGTAATACATATTCGCCAAGAGTGACAGGGCGGGCAGTAATCAGAGGATATTTCTTATATTTTTTCAAAGTAACGTCTTCATGGTGATTCGGATTTGGAAGCAGTCCAACCAAAAACTCCTTTATTTTGCCCTCTGATCCAAAGAAGACAACCACCTTAGCCTGTCTTTCTGGCTTTTTACCTTTGCCGCTTAGGTACTGTAGCACATCCTTCTTTTTAGGCAACTGCAGCTCTATCAAGAAAATGAAGTTCTCCGAAGGAGTTGCATATTCAGAATGGGAAAGATTCATTGAAGTTTGTTTTCTCATGTACTCCTGGACTTGGAAATATTCTTCTTTGGTAAGATCAGCAAAAACCAGGCTTGTATTATCATGCCTCTTGTCTTCCATTTTTTGGTGGGATTCTTCTGCACAGTTGGGCATCTCTGGAGTCCTGCGCACCATCATACATATGGAGATGATGTTGAACAACACAGAGGCAAAGATAAAAAGACCCAACACAAATGTTGCTATAAAATTCATTTTAAGATCCCAGCTCAGACAACGGGAAAACAAATTGCTGCAGCTGTGGAGCTGATTGAAGCTGAAATGAAACCTTAAAAAAAATCCTCAGGCTTCTCAGGAAGCCAATAGCATGCAAGAGGGGGAGGGGGGTGGTAAACTGATGCCTTTTCTAGACGTCAGGCTGATTTTCAGAAGTTGACTCTCAGAAGTTTGGATTGTGTAAAAGGCTTTTTAAAGATTGTAGACTAGTACTTGTAAATCGCTTACGACAGTTTTAATCATGTGGTAATTCATTAATCTCTTGGAGGCCTAGTTTCTGTTTCCATTTCCTCTTGTTGTGCCTGCTAGGACAATGCCTGGTTGTACAAATGCCATTGATATTTTTAGAATATGGACTTATAAGTTCTTATATAATTATGAAAAAATATGTTTTTATCGAGAAGCACTACTGTGGTAAAAAGTCAGATTCCCAAGGAAGTGGCCGACACTTTAGAACATCTGGAAATCATATAACATTTGAGCCAGAGGCCCCTGAGTTCAGAAAGGGGGAAGATCTCATGTCATTCTTGTACTGAAAAACTGCCTCGGTACTGGAATGTTAGTTTCATCTTAGAAAGGGGAACGAAACAAAAGACAAATGCAGGCACAGAAAATATTGGTAATCTTACCGAATGGATTTGTCTTGTACAGAATTTTAGTTTTGATCATGACATAGTGGTGACTTTGTAAAACTCGAAAGTTTGAAGTACCCTGCCCCTTTGTATAAACGTGCACTATATTATTTGTATTGTTTTTCATTCTAATTATGGCTGTTATGTTTTGATAATATAACTGTATTGGCTTTATTATTGTGATTTGTTGTTATTATTGTTATGATTTATTATTGTCTGGTTTGCAATTGTGTACTTTTAAAATATGCATTATTGCTTCTAATGATTTGTATTTGTGTGTGCAGACGAGTGAAAGTCATCTCTCATTTTATGTTTCTTTCGGCAAGGAGAGGGTTAACTCCCTACATGTGTGGAATGCAGATGGGTGGGAGATAAAAGATTTCCAATTGGGTAATTAACTCCTCGCTACCTGCTATATAAGAACCCAGCTCCACATGGGTAAGGGAGAAGCCGGAAGAGTAGGTTCTCATATCATTTTATTTATTTGTTCATGTGTTATGTTTTGAAACCCTTTTGTTTGGCCCTTGTGCCATTTTGTTTTGTATTTGAAAAGTATTTTGTTTGTGTTAATTTGATTAATTTAATAAATACATTAATTTAAGGTATACTTCTGATTATTAGTTTTTTCTGGCTCTTACACTTTATAAAGACACTTTGAAGCCCATGTTACATTTGTCTGTGGCAGGCAACTAGAACTGAAGACCAGCCCCTGAACTCCTGAGGAAAAAACACACACACAATATACTTGACATTACTTAAGTGTCCCCAGGCAATGCCCCTGCACAGTTCTCAGTACCATGGAACCAGGTTTGAGTACAACTGCATTAAAATGCAAATGTAAATACAAATACACTTGCACTTGAACCCAGCGCTGACTGGACATTCCCCCTTGAAGTGGGGAAAGGGGGGGGGGGGGGGGGGGGGGGGGGGGGGGGGGGGGGGGGGGGGGGGGGGAGGCATCTTCAGATCATGACTACTCTAGGAAGGGCTTTGGACAAGTGATTTGTTTCTGAATAAAAAAATTAAAAAAAACATCAAAATGTTTAAAACAAACAACGTTAGTATACAATGTTGTCACATTTTATTTAAAATATACTAATATATCAAGTATGTTTACTGTATAGTACAGTGGAGGCTCCCTAAGGAGGAAAATAGATAAAGAAGTCTCTCTACACTACTTTTAATAGTGTTTTATGCAAAATATGTTTGCGAAGTGGTCTTGAAATTGAAATGCTATATTCATGTTGTATACAGTGCATTTTTAAACTAATAATAATAATAATAATAATAATAATAATATAATAATAATAATAATAATAATAATAATAATAATAATAAATAATATGAAAAGTGTTGTCAGTCACAATATTGTAATAATAATATGATTCTACTGCTGTCCAGTGCTTAAGGGGACTCCAATCCCTCTACCTTTTTTGGACACCAGCCGGCAATGGTATAGTTAAAATTGTTACAGTATGGGATCATTTATCACATTTACATAATCGCCCAAGGCTCAAAATAAAAGTAAAGGAAAACAAAACTGAGGCTAAGTTTCGCAGAGGACAAAGGAAATTTGCAAAGGATTGCAGGAAATGGCTCTCTAGAGATGAAGAAGCTGTACTGTGCTTTTACTTGCAAGTAAAAATTGAAACGATAAGATACTAGCAGCGAGTTTACATGGTTACTGTGTTATTATCACTTATCATCCAAATAAAATCCAATGTACAAATCGACTATAAAAAACTTTGTACTAAAATGATGAATCCACTACCAATGCTGAACGGAAGGAGGAAGTCAGTTCGGTCCAGACACAGTAAGGGTCTTCAGAAAAGCTCAAGCAAACTCAAACCCAGGTAACAGGAGATCTGTAGAAACTCACAGTTGAAGCAATATAATCTAGAGACACTCATAACGACTTGCTTCCCTTCCCACAGAGTAAGCTTCATAAATCTAGCCTGTAGAATTCCAAAAGAGAACACTGATATAAAACATATTCCACAGATCCTGCTTGTATATCACAGGAATCACAGTCATGGTTCGGACAGTTACTTCGCTACCTGCCAAATAATGATAATAGTCCTGTGTTGATTATTCCTTTATGTGAGAAATTGGTTTGCTTAAAATACTTGTTTCAGCTCTCAATGCTCTTCAATGGGTTGGTTGTGAGGGCATGTTGGTGTATGT
The DNA here is from genome assembly GCF_017654505.1 of Polyodon spathula. Classification (NCBI taxonomy): domain Eukaryota; kingdom Metazoa; phylum Chordata; class Actinopteri; order Acipenseriformes; family Polyodontidae; genus Polyodon; species Polyodon spathula. Next base: position 4,891,657 of record NC_054561.1, on the reverse strand, counting down.
AATTTACATCGCCCCTGAAACACTGTTGCAGATCCCAGAACCTACCATTTACAATACACATAAATACGATATTTAATTTGCACTATAACTCTGATTCCCATTTAATAAGTGCCAAACTTATCCCACGTGAAAAAAAACGTTACAGATTTCCTAAATTCTGAAAAAGGTTTGCAGAGATATTCATGTACTGCATAATCCTTTACATTATTTTCACTGACTCGGTTTTCTTTCCACTACAGGACGTGGTAAAGCAAAATTGTGCCAGTAGACAGAGTTATAGTGTATGTTAATACTGTAGCGATTTGGTCCATCTGTGTTATGTGTTACATTCTTTTGTGTTGTTGTTCTGTAAATTTCCTGAGTGCCTATGCATGTGAGCGAGTGCACAGGGGATGGGGAGGGCGTGATCGAGCCGTGGTCCCAGTGTGATTGTAAATGTTGTTTTCTGTCTAAATGTTCCAGGTTTTGGTGTATAAAGTGCAGCTTGTGGGCTGTGTTGTGATGTGCTGACCTTCTCAGTAAAACTTGAATGAGATCTTGCTGTGGTCGTCTGCCTCACTTTGCACCCCGGAACGCTACAATATTAATGCCTCCCTGACCAACTGCAGCTCTAGTTACACAAGATTGTACTAATGTGATTAATAGTATTTGTAGTGTTGTACAGCCACTACTGCGTTAACTACTATAATAATAAATGTGTTTATTATTTTATTATTTTTCCTTCGAATCCACTTTGTTACTATTTCCAAAATATATTTCAACACATTTTAAAGAGACAGCAAACAACGGGGCTGCATTTTTTGGAACATGATTCTTGTCGTTGGTATGTACAACAAGGTTCTTGGCTCAGCAAATTGTTTTCATGGTATCACACTGACTCTGCAAATTAATTCCGTTACTTGTATTTTAACATTCAATTCTTAAACTCAGTGAACATGTTAAAACTTCAATATAAAGCCATACAGATAAATAAAATAAGGAAATGCATTAATAAGTTATAAAACAGTTTGTTTAATATTATATGCACCGTTTGTACCAGTTGCCTTCGACGACGTTTCCCTCGTGTTAGATTTGTAGCTGGACTGGGGTGTTTACGCTTCAAACTGTGCAACTTCGATTTTTTTATTTTTATAGTGATTGGCTGCAAAGACAACAAGGCTAGTCAGAGACTAGATAATGTTTGTTTTTTTTTTTGTGTGTGTGTGTGTGTACAGTTTCCTAGTAACTGAAGACATTGTATTCTGGGAGATGTAGTTGCTAGTGGAAGTTTTAGGGGGAGGCAGACAAGCTGTGTAGCAAAATTGCTGTGCGTATTTTTACGCGTTAAAGTTAAGTGTGTATTTCGATTTTGTAATGCGTAAAAACAGCAGGGTACGCAACTTATCTGGACCGCTGATCACAGTATTACAACAAATCAGGGCAGATTACTGACAGCTTCCAGCTGTTGAGAGATGGATGGCAGGCAGTGATGTCAATAACAATCTCTTTGAGACCTCTGTGAGTGTGTAATAGGCATTCAGGGTTCTCACCCGGAATCTCGATTAGACTGACTGATGTCGATTTGATGCCTTCATGGGTTCAAGCATGATGTCAAAGGACATGCTATTAAATATTTGAATAAATATGAAAATGATTGTTACTGTATTTCAGTACTTTGAATATAGGCCCAGTAGTATTAGGCTATAGGAATCTACAATGGTATTATAAGCTACTATAGAATTATATAGTATATATTATACAATACTACTGTACAAATGCAATACTATACAAATCCTATAGGTTCTTATAGGGATACTAAATAACTATGTAGTGTCTGATTTCTCTTTACAAACCAACTTGGGAATTAAAAATAAAACTATTTTGCACCCTCTTTTTTTTTGCCAAATGTTGAAGATTTTGACGCTGTAGCACTGCAGTTAGCTTACAAAATTGATGGCAAGATAAAAAAAAAAAAAAACTGCTATTTTGGAGTTACAATCAGCTTGACCTACAGCAGGTAGTATGTTGTGGTAAATAAATCTGTTTATTTGTATTATTATTATTATGATGAGGTTTTAGGCTGGGATTTCCACATTGTGTGTTTCACAGATAGTGAAGGATAAGTGGTATTTTGGTATATATAAGGTAGAATTTTGAATGCTTGAATTAGACTGAATAAATGTAATTATTTTAGGCTGTTGCATATGACATGCCTTTTAAATTCGGGATAATTCTGGTTGGTCTTCTTTACACTCTTTCTAGAGCAGCAATCTACTTTCTGTAGCGAGGTGACTAGAACTGAACACAATATTCAAGATGAGGTCTTACTAATGCATTGTAAAGTTTTAACATTACTTCCCTTGATTTGTTGTACATTATGGATTGTACCTGAATTCTGATTTTGTCTTGTGGTCATAATTCTACTGACATCTAAAATATAATTTTAGTTCCCTGCAGTTTTTTTTTTTTTTTTTTATCTTTTTCTAATAATTAGAATGCACTAAACCGCAGCATAATGTGTGCACAGTTTTGTTTTATTTGTTTCCTTTTGTTTTGTGTTCACTGATTTAGTGTCTGGGCAGGCAAATCCGATCACTTAGTCCTCTGAAGGTCATAGGAAGTATGTCCCTTGATGCGCAAAAAGGTCATGGAAATTAAAAAAAAATGATCATGGAAACCCAGGGAAAAGTCATAGAATTCCATATTCCCTAAAGTGTACGAACCCTGAAATCCCCCACTAGTATGGCTTCTCCTTTGCTACACACATTTCTAATGTCATTGTATAACAGATTATTTTGCTTGGTGTCTGGATTTGGCAGTCGATAGCATGCCCCTATTATTATGCCCTTTGAATTTTTGTCCTTTATTGTGAGCCATGTTGAGTCTGCGTTGTTTTTGTCTTCCAGATTTAACACCCGGGCTTCAAGACGCGCTACCCCTCCACCTCTTCTGTCCTGCCTGTCTTTCCTATACAGTGTATACCCACTAATATATGTTTCCATCATTCTCTGATAACCAAGTTTTTGAGATTTCTAGCATCTAGATAAACACATTTAATGGCTATCTTACCTGAGTTGTTGCCCTTATTTTGATGTAGACTCCTTTCTGTCATTTTTTGTTGATTTCAGATGCAGCAACATTACTTATAACATACTTCAGACAGACAATCTCCCTGAGGTTAAGTATGCAAAGTTTAACTTCAATTGGCAAAATGGTTTCAGAGAAGATGTTTCAATATTTTTGACAAATCCAGTAAGGCCACCAATGCAGTTGGATAGTGCCCGTATGGTTTCCTGTATATGTTCCTGTGACAAATGGTTTGCAGTGGACATGTGCAGTTGGTGCAGTACTCAGGAGTAACACCCATAAGACAGTGAAAGTTCAATAAAACAGCTCCTCTGTTTGTCTGGGTTGTGTGTCAACAACACTTAAATAATAAGCACGGGCGGTACACAGCAATGTGTATCCCTCTGTGCAAAACCAGGGTTTCAGTCCCGAAACAATAAGACACCAATAAGTAACACAGAACACAGACACAGTCACCTCTCCCGATAGTGAGTGCCCTTGTGCAGGTGTGGTGAAAGACAACCGTTCATGAAACAGTAGTGCGCAGTGGTGTAGTCCGGGTTTGGTGCTGGCTTGTAGCGACAGTTCCCGGTTAGTGTTTAGCCATCTAACAATGAAATGACAAAACAGTTAGACCAAGAAAACAAACAAAACACGAAACACTCACGATAATAAATTACTTCCGTCTCTTACACGGGTCATTTCAGTAACCCCATCCCCTCTTATAACTTCAGTCACATCTCGTATAAAAAGGTCCATTATAATATTTGATGATAAATTCGAACGCGCTGGCAAAAATAAGAGATTGAAAGATTTAACGGTAGCAGCAGCAAACACGGATCTATCAATACCTGAAAATAATTGTAATACAAGTAGCCGTTGGAAATATAGCATTAGGCTTTGGACGCACCATCGCTGGCTTATTTTGAAAACCCCATCTATCTATCAATCACTATGCAACAGTCTTAGTTATAAGTGAACTTATAACTCAGAAAGAAGACATGTAAAGCAAGGTGACAGCAAAACAATTTTACCCCATTTAAAGTTTTATTTGGTTTCCTTTTATAAAATAACCAGATGATTTTGGTTAAAGGCATTAACACACTTGAAACAATAATAGATTTGATATTTGGATGTTTCTTATAAACCAAATTAGACCATTTTTAATTTAAACTTTTTAACATTACAGAGCAATTTAAATCACAGCACTCTACATCATAAACATAAGAAAAGGAGACCGCTAAAATAAACAAACACTCAATGGGGTATTTCACATCGTTGGAATATACATTAAAAACACACTGCAGAGGACTAAATCAGCACAATCTGACCCTAAAGTGTTTGCACACCATGTACTTTCTCTCACAGCATTCTTTCAATGTTACTGCCATCTGTGTACTAAAGAATATTGCAATGTAAAAAAAAAAAAAAAAAAAAAAAAAAAACACAGTACATTTTTTTCCCCTCATATTCCTAGGTCATTTAAGCTCTTCCCTTTGGATTTCAGTATCATTTATGGGGTCATCCTCCATTTTGACAAAGTGGATATATTCTCTGAAACCAGAACCAGCTGTAGTGAAATAAATGTAACATACAACATCAGTATTAAATGATCCATAGCACTGTCAGTTTGATGGTTCCACTTTGTGTCCTTTGTTTCAGGTAATAGGACACCAGCATAAAAACAAAAGTTCTAGGCACAGGTGGGTTATTCCCTCAGTGTGGTGACAAACAAGCTTAGAGAAAAATCCTGGAACACAAAAACAGCAGCAAATGATTAAGAGACCTATTGAACAGTTAATGGGACATCCCTAAATACTTGATAGTCAGTGGTTAAGTGGAGTGTTACACTGAACTCCAAATTCCTTTGTTCAAAATCTCCAATAGAGTACAACGTTAGTTAGACCAACAGAGTTGACATCCTTGCGAACAGCTTATACAGCAATCAGCCTTGTTTGACCCAGGAACTAAATGTCTTCTTTTTAGTTTAAATCTTCTACACTAGAAAGACACACACACATAAAGTTCAAGCTTTTGAAACAAAAAGCAGGACTGCAAGAGCATAGAACTACAAACTGAACACAACAGCTAGAGCTGAAAAACAGTGGAAATATAGCCAGTATTAGATAAATTAATTTCAAAGTGAAAGTAGGTTAGGCACAAATAACTGCATGGGGGAGTTTGGAAAATTAGGCTAAAAGAATCCACTCTATACCACTGCAGACCATGGACGGGAGTTCCCAGAGGGTAGCGCACAACTGGTCAAACATTGGACATTCCAAAATTGGGAGAAATTGGAAAATGTATAAAAAAATAGTAAAAAAAAAAAAAAAAAAAAAAAAAAAAAAAAAACACAAAAAAAAACACACTTGTGAAAGCAGATCCTGCATTTATGGTCACCTGAACTAGGCACTGGTCTTGCTGGTCAGTGCAGGTCACTATGAATAAGCAGTCACAAATCTTTTCATTATATAGCAGAGTTCATAAGCCCCCAATTAAAGTTTTGTTCACTCCATTTCTTCCAAATGTAACCAATATAGCTTAATTTCAACAATAAAGAGGTCAAACTTTGAATTGCAGTCTTTAAAAAACAAAACAACTTTGTTACCAGTCATAATACTGCAATGGAAAGTGGAAGACCAAGCAATCTCAAAAAACGATAACAAATCTAAAGTAACAATCGTAGGTACATTTATAAATCCATTCTTGCAGCAAAATTAAAAGTACTGGATTGAATCACAATATCGTGTTAAAAAGTAAATAATACTATTAAAAATAAATCTTTGCTTGTCACTGGGTCATGAAATTGACGCCACATTTAAAAAAAAAAAAAAAAAAAAAAAAAAAAAAAAACACCCCATGCAAAACAAGATAGCTTCAATAGGATACTTTTTCAGTTTTACAATACATTAGAGTGGTTCAGAGTTCTGTTGCACCAAATTTAAAAGGCCCTAAAAATTAGGATGTCAAAATCTGATAAATTGAGCAAAATTAAAAACTGCAGGTGAAACCTTACATCTTCAGTTCTAAATGGAAGTGAATTTTCAGTGTTGTGGCAGGGTAAATGGATTTGACCCAAATGAACATTTTTTATTTGTATGTTTCTCTCAATACAGCGATTGAAAACTCAATATCAAAAATAGAAGAACGAACCAGATAAAAACCTAACTGAAATGTTAAAATAAAATAAAAGAACTGGGAGGGGTCAGTCAAACTTAAGTGTACAGTACTGTGTTACTTTTCTGACTGCATCTATAGACTTTCCAGCAAAAAAAAAAGAAAAAGATGCAGTTATCTGCATTGTTAGAAAACAATGTTGCCTGCAAAACTATAACAAATATTTTGATAAGTTAAAAATAATGCAAAGGGGTGGCACCCCATTTTAAATGTGCTGTACACAATTTATTAGTTACACAATACTAAAACGTTTTGTAAAACTACACAATGTAAATGCATATGTAACAAGTGTTACACAGCTAATTATTTTCCTTCGACACAAACCTTTTCTCTCTGGAACAAAGTCTTTTGAGATAAATAAAATTGCAACAGCACTAAAACCAAGTAAAGGTATTGCAATATCATTTTTCAAAATATGCTTTTTTTTTTAAAGCAGGATTTTAAAGAAATCTAAAAGTAATGAAATAATTTGAAAGAGTTTGAAAAATTGGTCCACTTCAGGACACAATTAGTCCCAATCTCTAAATTACAAGTACTATAACAAAGTGTAATTGTAACTCAAGACCTTTTACAGAGAGAGAGAGAGAGAGAGTGATAGTGAGAGAGCGAGAGACAGTCTTTACTTAACATGCAGCACACTAATGGTTCTTATCTTGTTTTGCAGAAGACATTCTTTATGAAGTAAGCACTTTCAAGAAAGCATACCTGAGGTTTAAAATTGCAACACATCACAAAAACATAACAAAAGATGTTTATTTTTTTAATACTAACATAAAAGCTTGAAGTATCGTGTGCTTTACAATTCCAGCCAGTTATTCCCATCTTGACAGTCCATTTGCTCGGACACAAACCCAAGGCAACCATGGTCTTTAGCTACGATAACAGTACTGGGATTTCTTAATAATTATTTCCTAATAAAGGGTCTCTGCGTTGCTGTTTCTGGGTCTCTTGATCTTTTCAATATTTTTGAGAATCATGTCATGCAATGTTACCTGTATAAAAAAAAAAAGCAAAAATAATAATAATAAAAAAACGTTAGACCATTTTTGCATGTTGCACAAAATCTCAAGATAGCCATGAAAATTATATTTCAAGGCAAGACTACAAAAAGAATCTGACAAAGGTTTCAGCTAATGCTTTCATTAACACTTAATCATTTGGCACTCAACAAATAGTTCTAACATACTGTTTTCTGTATGCGCAGAATAATGTTACTGATCGGACATAACAAATTTGAAGTAATATATGCCTCACCACTCCTTACATTTTATTTCTGAGGTTATATTGATGTTAAGTCTGCACCAGTAACCCACTCACCTTCAAGAAATAAATCTAGTCAACCTCTAAATTTAGCAATAAACCAATAATCCTAGTGCAAAAACTTTTAAGAATCCCATGCAGCAACAAAATCCAAATTAAAACAATGCCACTCACATATTGATTCCTCAGCTCAGACACTATAATTTTCAGGCTGATGTACTCTTTCTCATCAATTTCTGTCACTGTGCGCCGGTAGTCCTCCTGTATGGGAGATCACAGGTATTTTTCATTAAGGCTCTGTTACTGTTCATAGACAAATCAAAGCATGCCATACTTAAACAGGTGTTTAAAGTGTCTGCAGTACAATTCAATGATGATCATATTGAGCAGGTAATACAAATAATAACACTGTCAGACACACCCACTAAATACAAGCAAAGCAATGACACAGTATTTGCAGGGAGCACCATGGCAGACAGGGGTTTAGAGTCTGAACTGTGAACTTGCCAGCCACTAGTGAATTCTAGGAAGAAGTAACTGCTAACTTGGGGGAAAGGTGCAATTGAGAGCTAAACATTTAACATAAAATCAGGATCATCAGTATATTTTTTTTGCCAACAAATCGATAGTTGAAAATTGTATTATGGTACAACAGCCCCCCTAGATTCTCCGTCATTCACCAATTTACGTCTGCATTTGGCAGTTTCATGGTGTTCTTCCTGATTTATGTAGACATTTCACAGAAGAAAACCAATCTTAAATATAAACTTACCACGTGTGGATATTTAGCTATTTTGGACACTAGTTTTGCTCTTGTGATGTAGTATCTGGGGGAAAAGAAATACATATATAAATACAAATAAACAAATACATACATAATTAAAATGATGAGAAACAATGTATATTTTAATAATAAAACAAAAAAAACAATCATTATTACATGGATCGATAAACAATTCGTTTAGCATTACTGGCAGATTGCGCTGGGGCACACAGTGACAAAGCATAGCCTTCAAGTAAGCTGGACCCAAGCCATGTAAATACTGAAAAGTAAGCAGCACAATCTTGTAATCAACTGTGTATTTAACTGGTAACCAGTTTAGAGATGCTAAGACTGGTGATGTACGGTTGTGCTTTCTTGTTTTTTTTTAGCACCCGTGCAGCACTATTTTGTACATATTGCAGCCTTTGAATTGTTTTAGAAACTCCAGTAAGCAAAGAATTGCAATAGTCCGATCTAGATGAGATAAAGGCAAGTATTCGCTTCTCTGCATCAGACAATGATAAGGATGATCTCAGACGAGCAATGTTTCGCAAATGTAAAAAAGGACACTTTGCAAGTACTCCTGATGTGAGCCTCAAAAGACAGTGTTGAGTCTAACCTCACACCAAAGTTTGTCACTTCAGGGGTTGGACTGATCTCACGTCCATCAATAAACAACCTGAAATTATCAACTATACTAACCAGGTGAAAAGTACCCACTGATATGACCTCTGCCCAGCTTCAGTTTAATTGCAAGAAATTTTTCTGCATCCACATTTTTATATCTGTCAAACAAATAAAGCACAGAAACAGCAGTACATGGAAGAGATTATTAAGAAAAAGGTTTGGAGAGACACCGCAGCAAACTTTAAATCTGGGTGATCAAATACTTGGTACCAACAGGCACTGTAACATTTGTTCAAGTTTATCTTTTATGAAAAGCTGTTTTATTGAGGTTAATGTTTAACATTTGGTACGTTACACCCACATTATTTTTAACAAAGTATATTTAAAAATCTTCACAATGTCATGAAAAAAAGGTATTTGGTCACATGTACCTTAAATTAAGAAACTCCTTTGTTATTTACATTTTCAATGTGTTATTTTACAAAAAAATGAAATATGCTTTTAAAATATGTGGTTGATGGTATGTTTCTTGCATGCTGGAGCTTCAGATCATCAAAATACAGGTTTCACACATCACGTGGTGTCAACAATTACACAACCAAAAAAAATGTAATTTATTTAGAATGCAGTGCGTATTGAAATTATTTTATATAATGTGTATTATAGAGCTCTCATTAAATATATTAATATCCAAAAAAACATTTCAATTACCATAAAAATCTTTTTATTGGTTCAATATTAGACACACCGGTGCATACATCATAGCGATGTATTAGTCGCTCGCCCCTTTTAAGGGCCCCGCACGGACCTGACAAGCGCTGAATACATGGGCCGCTAAGGGTTAAAGCATCAGGAGTAAATTTAAGTTGAGCGAGAGAAAATGTTTTGCATCAGAGCCTTCGACTCTAAGGAAAGCCCAGTTCTTTTTCCACCCAGACTTGTACTGCAGGGGCCTTGATGATCCTAAAGTAAATTTCTTCTTGTTGCTCTTGACTTGCTGTGAGCAGTGCTGAAATAAAGCTCCTTCATTTCACTAATGGAGTACTCTGTCAGAAACTACAAGCAGACCACTACTAGTCTAACGCATGCAAAAATGTGCCTCTATGACATGGGTGCCCCCTATTACCTTGAATGTAGCAACACTTTCTTTCGTAAATAAACAAGAGTACCTTGAAATCTGGTCCAGGTAGGAAGCCGCCTCCCCCTCAACTGTTCGGAGCTCCGCTACAGTCTCTTCCTGTTGATTAGATTGCACTGTATATTATAAATGCTGAACTTCTGTACTGATGCTGAATTTTAACTCAGATTTAAAAAAAATAATAAAATTACCTGAATAGATACACCAAAGTTGTTGCCATCTTCTATTCTTGGAATTAACAGCTGAACCCACATTTTAACCTGAAAGAAAGTTAATTTGCTTTACAAAATTACACCAGTATCACTACAAAGTAAATCCCTACATTCAACATCCACCATCTGCATGTGAAAGTTTCTACATGTGCAGACAGAGGCCTCAATATACCCCCAGATTCTTGTGCTATAGGAAGTTTAATCGCAACTAGATAAGCGGTTCTCTAGAAAGGGGTAAGTTATTGTCATTTAAAAACACACACATTCAGTGTTCGCGCTAGGCTACGCCATTGCACCAATGCCCCCTGAAATAAAAGATGTCCCGCTGAATTTCTCTTAACGCACCCGTGTGCCCCCCTTCCCAGACCAGACGCAATACCAATAAGCAGTAAATTAATGCATGTTGTATTAACAATGCATGTCTGACGACAGGCTAATCTTTTTCACTTGTTTGTTTACACTTGTGTTTTAATAATTAAACTCTTGTGCCGCATTATTCTCCAGTCCAGTAGGATGCGCTCACAACCTCCCTGGTTACAGTCAGTTTCACAGTAAAGCCTGGACGACAACATCAGACTTGTTAACAACAAGCAAATATAACCTTGTATCCCTGTTGCACCTGACCTTTACTAATGGAAGATTAAGTAATCCGCTTCGACAGTGACTGTTGAAACATAGGCTATTATATTTGTGCTTAACCATGCTGTTAAATTCATCCACTATAAACTTATTTATTTGCTAGACTAAATATCTGATGATATGGGAGAAATGTGTACTATACAAAGTGCAGTAGATTTGTGAACGAAAACCGCATTGTTGATTTAAACCTTTGCCGTCCATTTATTCAGCGCCTGTCAGGTGCGGCAGGGGGTCCAATTTATTTTCACACGCGCTGTCCCATTTTCCCTTTCCAGTCCAATGTCTTTTAAATGTAAAAGAGGTAAAGGACAGGTCTCTAGTCGTTTTTTTCTACCGAGTGTCCTTTTGCGATTCAATGCCTTTTAAACCTCTTTTACTCAAAAAAATGTAAACAATGCGTGTAAAATAAACAGCGCGTGTGAAAATAAATTGGACCTAGCGCCTGACAAGCGCTGAATAAACGGACTGCAAAGGGTTAAAAGGCATTTATTGTAACTTAAGTACTACTGGTTCATTTTAAAATACAGAATGTATGGCCAATCAGAAACCAAAATATTGCCATGCGGTCTTATTTGACAAGCCATTATGTCTGGTATGAGAGTAAAAGTTTTTATCTTTCAATCCGGTGAAAAAAAATAGGGAGTGCTGCCTCAAAACTAGTACATTACTAGCAAAGGGCGATCAAGATGAAATACTGTCAGATGAAAAACACCAAAAATGTCACTAAACTCTGTTGGCATATTTAAAACAAACAAAAACAAGAAATGGTGGTCGGTTCTGAATCAAACATATTGACCCCCTCACTGAAGAAATTGTCCCCCTAAAATTTTGAGAGGGGGGGCCACACTGACCCTCAGTCTGTAGGAGCAAACACTGCACATTTGACAATCTTCAAAGCAATGACTTACTGTATTGCATTTTTCTATAAGGGTCCTGATCTCTGGCTTCACTTTTTCTATAAGGTCCACCAGCTGCTTGTTACTCCTCATCATCCCATTGGGCATCACAAATACCTTGGTACCTGCCACTGAGCAGAGAAAGCCATTAGTAAGATACACAACAATAGAAAAGTACACCTTTCAAAGCAGAAATCTATGTCAGCAACATCTCTCACAAAGGCTATGTTGTTGAAGCTGACACCCTGGGATCCTTCAAGAAGCTGCTTGATGAGATTTTGGGATCAATAAGCTACTAACAACCAAACGAGCAAGATGGGCCGAATGGCCTCCTCTCGTTTGTAAACTTTCTTATGTTCTTATGTTCTTATAAGTTCAGCATGCCTGAGAGTTTCACCAGTGAAGTGGTCTACATGGATAGTACATTCCCTAACTTCTTGTAACAAATGTCAATGTAAAGTGAGTTCAAATTCAAGTGTACAATACCCAAGATACTGCCTTCATTAGTGTAACCAAATCACAAGCTTTGAGTATGATGAGCTATATCTTGAAACTCTCAAGGTTTTGTGGTACATACCAACTTGCATCACAATAAGGCTTGTAAAACATTTACTACAACTCAAGTCTATTACCTAAAATCAAAAAGGAAGGAATTTCTACTACTTTCTAATTTGGCTTGATTTTATCAGATTTAACACCTTCTGAGTAAGTGGATCTGTACGGGCTATAGAAGAACGAAAGAAAGGCCTGACAAGCCCTCCGATACCAACTCCGACCTAGCATGCATCTAGTAGTGAATCACTGCTTCTAACCTGATACAACGGCATGCAGATGAGGAGGTGCAATCTTATTTCCAAGCACATTAAGCAATTAAATTCATTAGCCCAGTCCTGGTTGTGATGTGTTGACAATTTGTGAAGCCATAAGCCAGAATATTATCATTAATATTAACACAGTTGCATACTTTATTGCTTTTGCAGGTGTGCCAATCAACCTAGCACTTATTGACATTGACCAATTAGCTAGTTTCAAGTTCCTTCTATATTGAGAAGACATTAGTCAGCACATACAAATCTAATTGGGGGGGGGGCTTACCTTGACAATTTTCCTCACCTGCATCATCATTCAGCTTTCTCTTTTTTGCATTTTGCTGCAATATTAAATGACAGATGTTTAAAAATAAATCTTAATGTTCTAGAATGCAGTACTTGCTTTGAAACTATTACACAGTTTAACAGCTCTGTGGCCCTAATTAACTAGTCTAGTACATATCATCAATTCAGTGCTATATACTGTATTCCTTTGAATTTAAGACACACTTTAAAACCATTTTTTTCTACTAAAAAATTGCCTGTATTTGTAAATTCAAGTATAGTGATCAGGGTTTTCAAAATAAGCCGGAGATCGGCACAGTCCATCTCAATACTATATTTGTACCAGCTACTTTATTAAAAAAAATATGATTATTCCCGGGTATTATCAATTATTATTATTATATAAAATGTTTCTAAAAATACTCTTAAATTTGAACAAAAATGCTTCAAGCTTAGTACACATTTGTAAAACTGCATTTGTAAAATATACCAATGCTAACTTAAATCTCAGTGCACAACTACAATCTTATTCTGCTAGACAAATATTATTACTAACCTGATTAAATAAATAGTCATGTGTTTTGGCCATAAGTGTATTTAATTTAAGAATTGTTATGTTATGTATATTTTTAAAAAATATATTTATTTTCTACTGTTACACTTTCTACTTGTTACTGTGTGTGACTGAGGGTTTGTGAATTAAAAGGATATGTGTACTCTGCATATATTTTTGTTTAGATGTTTAGCGTTACGCATCCCCCCCCCATTTTCATTTTTATGTGCGAAATTTCCACAGTTTAGAGTTTTCAGGACCTTGTGTGACTGCCTAGAAATCTATGGTAGTTTTTCTAACAACAGAACATTGTGACAAAAGAAGAAAAAAAGTACTTGTCCGATGGGCAAAGCAACGGTAAAACTTGTTGTCCCTCATGCAAATCTTGTTTATTTTGCAGAAACGGCTTCTGAGATGTGTTGGGCATCTGCCCTCTTCACAGACTGCACAGTCACCAGCCCTTTCTGGCAGAATCACACATATACTAGCTCCTCTTCTATGACAGTGCTGTCGGTTGAACCATCTGACATCACTGACAGGAACGTTGCACCTTTTATTTTCTCTTGCAGCTGCCTTCTTTCTACCTCAGCAATGTAGTGCATAAATACTCTTGCTTGTTTGTCATTCCTAGATTTAGCCCAGTCTATTCAACTAGTGGATGTGTTATGCTAATTTTAAAAATAATAATAAAATCTTGTAGAACAGTAATAATAACAATGTGTTGGACCTGGGGCACTTTGCGTAACTGTAATGCTCTGTGTGAGAGCAGACAGCCGCAAATTGCCTCCATATGTGTAACCGAGATTGTAGCTTTGTAAATGCACCTTTGAGGTTTTATTTTTTCCTGAAATTGAGGGTAGGAAATTTGGTCTGCGCCTTAAATTCAAAGGAATGCGGTACCTGTTCTTATCTTATACTTTATAAACAAATGTTAATTTAAAAAACGAAGCAGGTTTCCCACCAAACTGTTTTTAGTTCCTGCAGGAGTCATGGAATATAGAATCGTGCACGAGTCATTAAATCACAGTCATAAGAAACCAAGTTATACTTTTTACTTTAGGGTCTATATGGATGTGTCATTGAGACAGATATTGTTTGTTGCTTGCAAAGGGTGCTGGGAGATGGAGTTCTTCCCCTCTGAATTAAGTGATTACAAAACTCCCATAAATTCCTGCAGACAATACTACAATCTAAAGGCAGTTCCATGTAAACAAATACTGCTGCACTCAAGAGTTTTCTTAAGAAGTGTGATTCTTTAAGATTTGAGACAAACATAACATTTCACCAGATCTAGTCTAAATGCCCCCCAATTACTTCTAGTATACAAAAGTGCATTAATTAAAACTTACAGGTTCCAATGCATCATGACTGTTTGTGAGGAAGATTGGGTCTGGCACCGTCAAGTTTATTTCTGAATGGATATCTTTTAATTCCACAATATTTAAGATAGGCTCCTACAACAGGAAGACACAGAAATATTAATAAATACTGTGAACAAATGCATGCAAACCTTAGTTAATACTCTTAGTGTGTAAAGCCTGGCAATGCAGGCCAATCCATTATAGACTGCTGCTGAACTTTAAAACTGCAAAAACAACAAGTGATTAAAGTAAATATCCTGTTTAATGCTGCTGAGGATTGAATTTAAAATACAGTACATCCTAAAGTGTTGTAAATATCTGTCAGTTATACTAAAGATCCCAATATCACAGCCTTTAAAACTACATTAATCTCACTGGCGTATTTAATGAATCATAGAAGTATACCAACAGCTTGAAACTTTCACTAGCCCCGCATCCAGTCCTGGGTTTCAGAACTTCACCTGTTAAGTATATTATTGAAATTACCAGGTGCAAGTTTGAATAAATATGCCCCAGGTAAATGTGTTCTGAACTGTTCACACTTATCACAGCATGAATAAGTCACACCTGAGTTTATAGGTCTACTAGCATGAGTTGCTGAATTGACACATTTAATATGAAATGCCTACCTCCTGATCACTTACATAATACTACTGATTGAAGGTAGTTCAATCCTCTAAGCATTTAAAAAGTGTTTAAGAATGTGGCTTTTATAACACTGGGCTATTTTTAACACCATGCTTCAGCAAGGCATGAATTACTGAATGTAGTCAAATGAGCTTCAACTTTTTTTAAAAATCACATTTATTGTAATTACTGTACACCCACTTCTTTCTTTACACTTAATTACAATTCATTTCGTAATGCAAGTCCCTTAAACTGAGAAGCTCAAAAGGAAAGAGAAGAATCTAGGCTAGGGCTTCTCTCTCAGTCCTGGGGACCCCCTGTGGCTGCTGGTTTTCATTCCAACCGAGCTCTCAATTACTTAACTAGACCCTTTATTGAACTGATAATTTGCATAGACATTTGTACTTGTTTTCAGCTCTTAAACAGTTGCATTTCAAGTTACTTATAAAATGTTCTGAAAACAAGTAAAAAGGTCTAATTAAGCAAATTATCAGTTCAATTAAGGGTCTAGTTAAATAACTGAGAGCTCGGTTGGAATGAAAACCAGCAGACACAGGGGTCCCCAGAACACGTGACACATCAACAAGCAGCGAGAAACTAAAACACACCTAATCATCGGTTTTAATTCAAATGGCCAGCAAGTCTAAATCAATTGACAACCTCCTACCCAAAAAAATAGAAACTTAAAAACAGGGAGTATGATTAATTCTAAACAGAATAAAAAATAAATAAATGATTAAATAAATAAATAGGGACTGATACTAACCTTTAGAAAATGATCTAGTTCCAATAATTTATTTGGAAAGAAATTTGCAACCAAGTCCTCTGCCTAACAAAAATGAAAACACAGATTAGTAAAAGATGCAAGAACTTGTTCATGTTCAAGGGGAAACTGTTTGAGTATTAGCCTCCTTTTTGATTGCATCTTTCAGATGCTGATTAAGGCTGCCCGTTTCAAATGTACTGACTGGTTTGTTTCGTCTGAAACATTGGGCCAATTTGCTTGCTGTTCACACTTATCTGTCAGCAAAGGGCCAGAGTTCATGTGGATGTGAGCAAAAGTTAGTTTATTTTCATTTGTGTTCACAATGCAGTTTGCAAGTGCACTCGGTTCGTTTGCATGGCCTGTGAACCAGAGGGTTTCAATATCCTGCTTCTAAACAGTAAAAGTCATCTTGGTATCTTGAAATATGGCAGCTATTAGAACATAAGAAGAAAGAACAAAAGAAAGTTTATAAATGAGGAGGCCATTCAGCCCATCTTGCTCGTTTGGTTGTTAGTAGCTTGTTGATCCCAGAATCTCATCAAGCAGCTTCTTGAAGGATCCCAGGGTGTCAGCTTCAACAACTTTACTGGGGAGCTGGTTCCAGTTTCCCACGATTTGCTGTGTAGAAAAGTGTCTACTATTTTCTGTTCTGAATGCCCCTTTATCTAACCTCCACTTGTGACCCCTGGTCCTTGTTAATTTTTTAATGTCGAGAAAGTCACTTGGGTCAACATTGTCAAAATACCTTTTAGAATTTTGAATGCTTGAATCAGATCACTGCGTAGTCTTCTTTGTTCAAGACTGAATAGATTGAATTATTTTAGCATATGAGCATATGCTTTTTAAACCAGGAATAATTCTGGTTGCTCTTTTCTGCACTCTTTCTAGAGCAGCAGTATCCTTTTTGTAGCAAGGTGACCAGATTACATTTTTTTGCCAGGGAAAGTTTGTCTTGAAATGCTTCTAAACAGTAAACTTCTGTTTTTTTGTTGTTTTTTTAAAAAAAACAACAAGTACACACTTGACCACACTTAACCAGAACACTGTTTTTCTAATCCGCCAATACCTTAACGACTGGTGTGTTTTTTTTTTTGGTAACTTTACTAGATTGCTGCATTTAAATGTTCATGCATTTAGAAAGCAGTATCACTTTTTTGCTAATTTACAAACATGTAAATACCTTACATTTAAAAGATTTGTCTGTGCTTTGCCAGAGCCTCTCTTGGCACACATTTCTGGGTTTCTGTAACCAATAGAAGATCAGCTTCTTCCACAGCTATCCAATCAGTAGCGTTAGGGGTGGGAAAAACATTTTTTTTAATATTTGTGTGTGTGTACTAAGACTGCCGCAATTCAGTTTCCTGAAACTTGCGTGGCTCTCTACAAATATACCCCAAGCGTTTTTCTAGCAACAGAACAAAACATAGGAGAAGTAAATAAATCAAAACTACTTGTCCAAAAGGCAAAGTAGAACGGCAAAATGCACTGTCCCTCACACAAATGTTGTTGTCCCAGGCGTCAGGTGATATGAATTGCACACCCCTGAGAGTGCAAGCACACTTTCTTTTACTGCAACTTCTTTCACAGAAAAAAAAAAAAATAAAATCTACTAAAATTTTACTATTTACACATTTATAAGTTGTAATTGAGCTACACGAATGGCTTAACAGGTATCAGCTGAATTCTTGAAAGGGGCGTGAAACACTAGCAAAACACTAAAAATCAGAAGCCCGAATTATACTTTTGCAACATATTAGGGGTGGGGGCTGGGGAGGAATCTAAAGTAAATATGACATTGAATAAAATTAACACTTATAAGTTTGAAATGGAGGGGAGAAGTACAAACTGTAGATTGCAATTACGCAGCAAATAAATAAACTAGCTGATTGAGGGAATTTTACATTTAAAATACTGTAGTTATAATTGGAGAACTTTTAATGGAACAAATATACAGAACGATATAACGCATTTAACCAAATACCCACCTCCCAATAACAGTAAAAATGGCCCCCAAGTCTCTTCATGCAGTGTTTTATAAAGAAAAAAGTTTGTCTAACTTTTGTGCGACGAGCAAGTTCAGCTCGTCATTAGCCAATAGTTCATGTGTTAATTACTTATTATTTAGATCAGTTGATTGGAGATACTATACAGACACCTTGATGTATAAGAATTAATTACAGGTTTCACATTTCAAACTAGCATATCACACTTGCATTTTTAGCTGCCAACATTGCTGCACAGGCATAGAAAAGTTTAACTGCACGATAATGGACCATTAGCTGTTTGTAAAAGCATATAAACTGAAGTTGAATTATGTTAAACTTAAAAACATGCCTAACAAGTTTATTTTAAAGTTTTCAGATGTACTCGTCATTTCAGGGGAGAATGCAGCTGTCTCTGCAAAACACTGTAAGCAGTAAATGCTTCGGACGAGAAAGCGTACTAAGGTAGTCTTATCATTCACAGAACTAAGTTAATCCACTTGAAGAGGATCATCACGAATCTGATTTGGTACGCTGCGATCAGGATCTTGTTTAGTCTGGTATACCAGATGATCCACCTGTGATGATCAACTTCTGGTAAACTGCAATCGGGGTTAGCAGGTGTACTAACTTTAATTCAATCAAGAGGCCTAGACCTGCTTAATAGTTAGACACATTATGTGGATTAAATGTGGTACGCTGTAATTGACCCTAAATGTTTTCCTAGTCACAACTCAAAACATCGTCATTCGTGTGACACGGTACCTGTCCAATCTTAAAGCGACACACATACATGTAGTAATGGAGAATAAATAGACCTATGCGAAAAACTAATAAATAAAAATGAATTTCTTTCACTTTAATTTAGCAGAATAGTTTACAACAATTTGGTTTTCAAAAGTTGTCGAAATATTTAACATTTATATTTTGCTTAATATACGTTCAAATATTTTACACTGTAGTTCTTAGCGTAACTAAAAACAGGAGGTATAACCTCAGCGTGAATTCAAGCATTTTTTACTGCAAAGATAGAAGGGTGTGCAAACCAAGACCAGACTGAGATATCTAGACTAAAGAGAAGACGTAAAACCAAAACAAACCGCACTGCATGCTTTCATTTCAATGAACACACGAGGCAGTCAATCACAACCATGGATGAAAAACGAAAAACAAATCCTCCCGTCCAGAGGAACCGCCAGACAGGTATTTATTTAACGAAAACGGTGAAGCTGTTGCAATGGCTATACCTTGCTGCACATAGAGGAGTTGGTAGCGCCTTGCAAGTTCACTATTTTGCTTGGTCTCAGCAATCTCTGGTAGGATCCCGGCCAAGTTGTCAAGCTTTGCACATCTGGGTGTAGTAAAGCGGGAGAGTACAGACTGACATTCCACTGTAGAGCCAGTCAGGGGAGGTGTTAACATACATTTTCTGCAAAAAAATACATACTATTGTAAATCAGCATCATCTTGCCTTTACTCTAATTCTCTAACATTGGAAAATGGTGCTCTTATTTAATTCATGGCATGTGTATGACTGCTTCCCCGCCATAGTTATCATGTCATTTCAGTCTGTACTGGACATATTTACTACAGAGATTACCAGTTGGCATGTGCAAAGATTGACATACAAATCAAAAAATTGTGAATTCGCTAGATGCTGCCGACCAATGTGCAGGTATAGCTGGGAACCAGCTTAGTGTGAGAGTTGTGTGCAACTATTCAGCAACAATGTGGAAAAACTGACTAATCCAAGTGACTGAACAAGGGGCATGATAGTGGGTTCCCATGAAATTGTCCCTGGAGGCAGTGTCTCCTGGTCTACCTGGAATGTCAACTCTTGCAAAAAACCAGTAACTACCCGTCATGATGGTTCAAACCAAGTGATGCACACAATCCATTATGACAAGCAAGTGGCCCGTATCACATGAAGTCTTCAGTACTGGATACGACACACTAATTTAACAGTATAGTGCACTATTGAAGCCATTCTTTAAAAAAAAAAAATAATAATAAAATCTACATTTTCTTCTACTTACTTCACCAGTAATTCGTTCTCTAAAAGCATCGACCTGTAAAAAAATAAACGGCAGGTTAATAATCAGCTTTTTAAATGGTAGAAACTAGCACAACAAACCAACCACAAACATAGACTTAGTGTAGTAAAGTTTTAAAATTCACTTATTACTCCAGTAATCAGGCCCTGTGTCCTTACCTCCTGGTTTAGTTAATTTTACTTACAAACAGCTTAGAAAGTCAGATCCCAACCCTTTCCATTTATGCATTTCCAAGGAGAATAAAATACATTAGAAATGAAAAGATCAAATGTAAATGTAGCACTGAAAACAGTACTGGATTTAAAGGATGCTACCCATCAGAAGCACACATACTGTTAAAATGCATACATTTATTAAAATACGCTTTCAAGAACTACGATTTTGAACAATTGATTTCACAATTTTCAGACGTTCGTTTCTGTTGCTTTTTCTGTAAACATTAAATCAACTTCTACAGCAAGTTGTATTATTTCTTTCGTTTTTAATATTTTTTCAATTCTGTTAACTGTTCCTTCATTAAAATAAATACAAATAATAATAATAATACATAAGTCCAGTACATAAATATCAAGGCATATTTATATGAAAGCATCTGTTCCCTTTCCTATAAAGCACTTTATAGTATTACATTTAAAAAGTGGTCAGAAAGTGGTACGCATACCAAAATGTGTGTAATGTCAGTAAATGGTACCATGTCCGATTTTGGTAGTTGTGCAATCAATTGAGACCTGATGGTGTTTCGCTAATGTGAAAAGGAGGTACATTTCTGATGAGTGCTTTTGAGCTGTGCATAAGTGGTACATGCTTATTTAACCCTTTCAGGACCAAACATTTCAGTGGGATGCTCCCCCAGGACCAGGAACTTTCTAGCTGTAGCTGACTTTCTTCCTATAAAATTACACTAAAAAAGGCATTGTGTTTACAGTGGTATCTTGGAAATGGTGTCCTTTTTTCAGAACACTGGGGAGCATTATAAAAGTACTTCAGAATTGCCTTTTCCCACAAAACATCTCTATTTTTTTATTTTTATGTAAAGTATTTATTATATACTCTGCTTAGAGATACATGGGTAAAAATGTGTTATTCTATGACCCAATGGACGTTACAATAATTCCTGAAAGTTTTGTTGAAAAATACTGATGTTTGGGCAGATTATAAAACACTGTTTAACCTGAGTGATTGCAACGACATAATACACGTTAAAAGGTGCATCCACACTCGACGCAGAGAATAATTAAAAAGTCACTGCATTCAGACGGGAGTATCCACACCTGAAGCGAGCGACGCGAATGATATGAAATATTAAAATATGAAAAAGACCATAATGTAACAGATTTCAATGGGCGCTTCAGTGTTTTCAAAGCGGACGTTGTTTAGGCATGCAAGAGCAAGCGCAGTGAACTGCGTACCTGAAAATAACACTACATCTGTAGAAAAATATGACAGGCATCAAAGTTTGCTACCTTGTCAAAATCCGACACCTGTACAAAGATGTCACATATAGCTATAAACGTTTTTAACGAAATATAATTCCAAAGGAACGTAAATGTGTCTTCCATTGTGTGATTTTTCTTTTTTAAAGATAGCAGAGAAAAACGTAAATACGTGTTCAGACGATTTATCGTTCCACATCATAATACAGACCTATGGTAAACACATATCACAATACATACACGCTTTCCTACCAATAATAATAATAATAATACCTTTACAAAACAATTTTACAAAAGGGTTACCTAGTGTCAAGAAAACTCTACGATTCAAGGTTAAAAAAAAGTTCAGAAAAATTGCAGTACGCAAAGTATTTACATTTGAAAGGCACCAAAAGTTGATAGGAGACCGGTATCGCAGCCTAATGCCCACCCCTCCTGAATTTGATGCTGTCTTAATTCTCACCCCAGTCTATTATAGCCTGGGCTGATTCTCAGCCATGTGCATTTCAGCCTGGTCTACATCTCACCCCGTAATTTACCGGGGAAGCGCATTCTGCACCGACACCGGCTAGCAACGGCGAATTGCAACAAAATAAATAAAAATAAACAAAATAATGCAAAAACATAACGTCCCTCTCAAAAACATGAACGAGCTCGCAACTGGCTGGAAAACATTATTAATCCTACGGCGGGAAAGCTCTAAACGTATTCCATTTACCAGCACTCAGGCCTTGTTTTTGTCAGCAGCTAATTCATATTAAGCTGAAACTAATTGCAGGTGGGCCGTGCATATTTCTTGCTTACCTTTGTCTTGATTGCATTGTCCACCTTGAGAAGATAAGACATTCTAATTGCAGACAAAAAGGTAGAGTCTGTGAAACGGTTACAAACAAAATGTCAGCACTATGCACCCCTACACTTAGCTGTTACTCACAGCCACACGCTACCAATGTGGAAACAAGAAATGACGTTTGAAGCTGCGACTGCTTGACAGGACGCTCAGTCAATCACGTGGATTCCCCATGTTAAGTGTTTTGGTTTTCAACCTTATATTACTGACACCATTATAAAACGCATTACAAAATGTGCTATTTTATATATTTACATTTCTTTAGGTCTTATTTACTTCTCTTAAGATGAATCAATTTGATTATTAACTCGATTTAGTTCATATTGAAACATGTAACAGCTTCAAATTAGTCACAAATTAATCATAGGTATTAATTGGATTTTTAAATTAATGTTATCAAATACAAAATTAGAAGGAAAACGTTTCTTTTTTGTGAACACACAACTGTTATTTGTTGACAGTTGTACAATAACAAAACATCAAAATAAAATAGACAATCTGTATTGAAGTAAATAAATAAAAATACATTTTAAAAAAATCAATCATAAAAATCTATGCTTAAATAAATAGCAGAATCAAAATAGTAATAATATTGAGATTTAAAATAAATAGCAAAATGTCAGTAATAAGAGAATTAAAAAGTCGGGGGTTAATAGGAAAACGTTTCTATAAAAAAATACATGTTTGCATTTCCAAATTTAGCACATAGTACAAGAACATTACAATCTGTTCAGGTACAAGTTGTTGTTTTTTTTTTTCTTTTTCTTTTTTAAGACACCGGTAAAAGATTTTATTTTAATTTAGTTCAACCGAGTTAGGAATATTCAATCCAGTGCACTACTTTTATGCGGAGCGAAAAGACTGAGACAGCCAGATTACATTTTGTTTTCAATAAATTAAGTGAACACAGGCAGTAGAATTAGCACAGATTTGAAAGCAGTGCATTTACGTGAATTCTAGATGTAGATTTTTTTTTTTTTTTTAAATAATGCTGGCTAAAAAAAAGAAGTCAGTAATTTTGACAAGACAAACGTGCCTTCATAATGTGTAAATTATTTTGTTACTACAGTATTTGTTTCACATCAAAAAGCTGTTTCAGTTAATGGCGGTTTTGAAGGCGATGCTTGGTATTGCATTAAAGAGAGCTGCAATACATACTAATTTACAAACACACCCGTAATAAAACAAAAAAAGATAAAGGGCGAACATGCAGACTACGTACATATCTTATAATGATATACTGCATGGTTAAAGCTGTTTGTTGTTGTTGTTCTGGATTAGTAGTGGCTATGTATTAATGGGGTTTTGCAAGAACTGCGCAACCGGATTTTGGTTGTTCACTGTGCGTCTAAAATGTAAAACTATTTTTTTTTTTTATGTTTCATAATTTTCTTTATATATAAAAAAAAGACAAAAAACAAGACAAAAACATAAGTGTACCCCTTGACGACAAGCTGCATAATCAAATTGTTCCCTGGCATCCCTGCACAGCACAAGGATGCTCTCATTAGCATGTTTAATGACAGGATCACGTGGGGCAGTTTCCTGTCACGTGGGGCGTGTAGATGTAAACAGAAAGGAAAAGAAGGTTTAGACTTGGTTTAAGGGGACAACAGAAAAGGCTTTTTAACTGCACCAGGCTTACAAATAGACACGTTTTACAAAATAATAAAACCGGGAACACGATTTAAATGAGTTTTTATTTTAACAAATGACGACAGCCATGGATTTCCCGATCAATCTGAAGGTGAATTTCAAAGAAAAGGCAGAGAGTTTCCTCGTTTCGGATTCGGAGAGAACAACCTGGGACTACGTGGAAGCCATGGTGAGTTTTTCTGCTGTGGCAATTTTAGTCAGGATGGTTTCTGAACCAAATAATTGGTAAAAAAAAAAAAAAAAAAAAAAAAACCACATACAATCCGTTTTAACTAAGTATATCAAATAGCTCATTTATGTGTCGATATTACACTGCAGTTCAATTTTTTTTTTTTTTTATTGCTCGACATCATCTTGCACTTGGAATAATTTAAATGCGCTACATCAGTGTCGGTCGAACTGGGGCCCTTTCCATAAAAGCGATTTGCGACGATTCGCAATCGTAAGCACCTCGCAAAACAATAATGATAAAAAAGGGCTTCAGAAAACTTTAGCACACCTGAGAAAGCCCCGATTTTTAACAGAAACTTGCGGCTGTCATCGCAGACCCTGTTTTAGGACATACCACGGCGATCATACTAGCTCGCTGTGGAACTGTACACTTTTGTGAACGAATTTCTCAGGTAAAACATTCTGACAATATGAACTTGTCTCTTTATCTTGTAACCCCTTCCCCCTCCCCACGCAGTTCTTTTAGAAATTGGGCCTAACATTGAATGGAGCTGTTGGTTACACAAACGATAAAGAATAATGCAGTAGGCGAGCCAACATCATTCCATCTGTTAAATAAAAATGAGTCTTGGTATGTTACAATAACACCTGTCATGTCAGGGCAGTACAACTAAAAATACTGATATTGTTTGAAAACGAACTATATCTTTGCTTCTGTCTGTTTATATAACGATACATTTTTCAATAATTAGACAAAATTGAAGTCGCATTATTTGGGATACACTTGCTAGAATATCAGTTTATTAATACTTTTCCTGAAGCCGAACTGCTTGTCTATTAGAAACTTGATTATACACTACATTTGGTTATTTATATACCTTATTCTAGTTTGGTAATATCACTACACATGTTAACAGAGCCATTTAGAAAAACAATGTCTTCAGTGCCTCTGTAGATAGTTGTATAGTGTTTATTAATTCATAATTCATGTTTATAAGTCATAGTTGAAAGTGAAGACATTTGAAGATATAGTTGAATTATAATTCGGGCTCTAGTTTTCGGTTTTTAATTTCCATCTCTCTCCCTCCCTTTAAACCTTAATTAATAGTTGTTAAACCTTGGCGATTGGAGCCAGAACAAAATGCAGGTTCAAATAGAATCAGGTGAGATTAACGCACGTCGTTTGTTAACTCAATCAAGATATAAGGATAAAAATAAACAACTTACTTTGGTATTTAGTGTTTGATTAAGAAAGTGAATCGGCTCAAAATATGTTTAAAGAGACATCAAGTGATCAAAAATAAAACCTGAAAACCAGAGTCCCTAATTATAATGTTATTAACGCAGTATCTTCCAATCCTTATAATGGAAATTTAAACAAAAGTTTCCAGTTTTTAACTTTCTCAGGAATGCACCTTGTTCACAGGCCCAAAATCTGCAGGGATATAAACTTCCTTAACTCTGAAAACCTGCTTGCCCTTTGTCATTTACTTATTCAGAAACCACACAGTGACATTAATGCTACTGATTAATTATAACTAATTATATTAGGGAATATAAAACTGTAGGTGAATTACAGTACACCTTTTAAGATTTTTTTAATATTTTCTAAAGGCTTAATTTTCGTCTGCATCTGTAGAGAGATAGGGAACTTCAGTTAGGGATGGACATAAGACTCCTGTTGCGTAGCAGTTTGAGGCATTACAGGTTTTCTTGAAGAGCTTAAAGGGTACATCAGCAGTACATGAAAAATAAAACATAAACTATCCCACCTTGCTGTTCCGAATGTATTTGGTCATTGTGTAATAATCCGTATGCACACCAAACAGATGCATAGAAAAAATATATTTAATTATACAGAGCAATGGTTGCTTTCTATAAATGTACACTGCTTTAAAAACTGAAATACTGTATGTTTGGTTTTCAGGTGAAATTTTATTTTGGTTTGAACAATATGCAGGTGAAATATTTGGATGAGGAAAATGAGGAGGTGAGTTAAATGGATTTGAGTTCTATTCTGACAGTGTATTAATTATGTACTTTTGCCATTATTTTACTTTTTGTAATATTTCATATTTTGCAGATTTTGTAGTCAAAGTGAGGGCCATTATAGTCATCCCCTTAATTACTTATTTGAAACTGTTGAATCAGTTAATGATTTGATGAGGAAGAGCCCTTGAGGATCGGATTGGTTTACCCCTGTTATTGCAGAATTTTTCAAAATGAATTTCATTATTAGGCCTAGATCAGATGGTGTGCCATATAAAAATAGGACAGTGTGTTTGATCATGGAAATAATAATAATAACAATAATTAATTTATATGTTAATATTTGTTGCTGACCACTGTCTAAAGTAAACAAATCAAAGTATACTTTTGTGTCTATTAAAATAACACGCACTGTTTAATGCGACTAGAAGGCTATGTTTTACCATATGCAGGTTTGCCCAAAAATATATGTAATGCTAAGTAACCTGGTGCCAAGGTGATTAAAAAAAATAAAATAAAAAAAATTCCCCCTTTTTCTGTTATTTTACAGGTTTCAATTAACAGTCAAGGTATGTTATCTGAAAACATAAAACAACTGTGTTGTGTGTTGCTAATTATTCAGATGTATAAACATTGCATTACAGATTGCATTAACATACTAATTTAGGTTTAGCAAAGAAACTCAATGTGGAGTACAGTGCTTTATTATATGTACCATGCTTCCTGTAACTTGCCAGTGAAGGCTTCTGAATACTCCCACTTTAAAACATTAATGTACAGCTATGGCCAAAGGTTTTGCATCACCACTTTGTAGTTTTCCACATATTTAATGAAAAACTGAAATTGAAAAATGTAACACTTCAAAATCTAACATGAAATACTGTACAACTATTATGGCTTCCAGTGTGTAGTTTATTTGATTACATGATGTTAAATAAAATATCTAAACTATGTTCATTTTTATTATTATTATTTTTTTTTTTAATTGTCTCAATCCTAAAGTTGTAGGTGATGCAAAACGTTTGTCCATAGCTCTGTTGTGCTATTCAGTTCAATATGCATCTCTTTGAAGGACCTACGCCTCTTGTGAAAACATGTGGTTGATTTTTAAAAGTAATGTTTAAGAACATTTTTTAGCCTGCAGCTAGAACCTTGTAATCATGACCCTCTTAACATGTGCCCTTCTGTGTATTGATTTGATTGACTAGCGTTTATGTTTAATTACCTGGGTCATAATGTTTTGTTTTATATTTGTTTGTGTTACTGAACAGTCTGTAGGGTTTACAACATGAGTAATACTATATTGCTGTTACTTGCATTAAATACTTCTAACTTTTATCTATATATTTATTTTCTTTTATAGAGGAATATGAAGAAGCAATAAAGGTAATCATATGGGCTTAAATAAAGTAACACAAATGCAGCATCAATTAATAAAGTAAAACAAATGCAGCATTTCCAGTCAAACTAAATTCTGAATTGTGACCAGCTTTTTTGTACAGGATATATCTTCAATTGGATACTAACATTTCCTGATAACAGGAATCATTCACAGGATAATTCTGTGCTATAGCAGTGGTTCCCAACCTGTGGTCTGAGAGTGTGTCTTTTTCCCCTTTATCTGTTATCTTTTATTAAGTGTGCGTTTATAAATTAATTATGACAGGAAGGTAAAGGTTGCAATGTTCTTTCCATTATAAGCCCCTATTTTGTGCAGCTCCAAAAGTGGGGTTAAGTTCAATCAATCTGCCTGCAATTTTGGATTTCAGGTTTGATTGGTAGGCTACATTTTTTTCTACAAGTTTTGTGCTATTCTGTTCCGGTAATTTTTGAGCTACAGCACTTTTAAAAAAAACGGGTGGTTTTTCATGCAAGTTTAGTGCCGGGAGAGCGTGTTTTATTATTCACCTGGGTAAAAAATAAAAACAACTGCTGGGCAGTTACTGCTCCCATTAGTCTTTTCGTGCCTTCTGTGGGTGGGGAGGTTTAAAAATGTGTAGTTGTACGATTTGGTAACATTTTTTTGTGTAGTTCTGACTAGACCTGTAACAATATAATCGCTTAGGGCCGCGCTCCAGTTTGAACTACAGCTCCCAGAATGCACACCAAACGGCTGATCGCAGCTAACATTTCAAGCTTTTTACAAGCATTACAAAGCATCATACCATGTATCTACACATGATTTAGAATGTGAAAATAGAAACTGGAACTTTTCTATCAGCAACTTTCAATGTGCAAAATGCTTCCTTGATGAACTGGTAGTGAAGATTCAAGTCCAGGAATCTTACTAAGTTAGGTACTTTATATAAATACTTTACTTTCTACATATATACACATATAAATGAGTTTAAAAATGCTGTTGTGAAAAAATACATGGCAAGTGGTTCGTGGGAAAAATCCAAGCATCAAGGTGGTCCCTACATTGAAAAAGGTTGGGAACCACTGTGGTATAGGTAACAGGATGATGCAATTAACAGTATTTAAATACAGTACTTTTAATAATTGTGTAAAATGCTGCAGTTGTTGAAATGTATGAAGGTATTGCACATGCCTGTAATTTTGTATTTCTGTTTAGTGCAAGAAAAACAATGGTATGTGCTTTATTATTATTATTATTATTATTATTATTATTATTATTATCACCATCATCATCATCATCATCATTGTTAATTTATTAGAAGAAATAGATTATGCTTTGCTAGAAAGAAGATACATAATGCTTGGAATGCTTGGTGTTGCTCCAGCTGTCTCATATTTTGAGAACTTAAAGATCCTTATGGCTAAATACATACAGTCAATTCTCGTTTATACGAATTTCAAGGGACCAGCAAAAAAAATTTCTCGTCAGTAATTTGCATTATCTGGAATCTAAGCCAAATGCATACTGTCAGTTTTTAATTTTTTTTTATTGAAGTTAAGGTAACACTGACATCAAGTTTCAATTACAGTACAGTGAAAAGTATTATGTAAAAGTACTGTGTATTTTATTGAAAATATGGCTGTAAATGAACTTTTAAATAGTATACAGTGAACTGCATTTGAAACCTAAATGCCCTGTTTTGATCACAGCTTTTTTTAAACCACAAAAGCAGACATCCTCAACATCAGGTTGTTGAGCAAATCAGAAACACTCTCAACTTTGCTACACTATCCAGTTTTCTGTCCATAAGCCTGTATTATTGTATTCTGTCTTTTTTAAATGGTTGACAAAGTGTTTGTGGGAATCTGTAGTAACATCTTTTTCTTGTACGGTGGTGCATTATCTACCGCTTTCAACACCTCAATTTTTGTCTGCAGGGATAGTGCATGTTTTTGCAAGAGCACTATGGCAACACGAAATGCATCATAGGATCTGTAGTACCCAAACAGCACTAAAATACAGTACAGGCGCTAATGTGGATGCAGCTTAATACATTTCCCAATATCCTTTACACTCAGATGTTCAAACTAGGGCATTTTTTATTTATTTTTTCCCCCGGGAGGGCTCCAAAATTGTTTGCATTAACAGAAAATTTGTGTGAAGTGAATTTGTACTACAAGAAGTAATTTACAAAAACCAATGCTGGAACCTTGTAGAAAATTTGTACTTTCAAGAAATATGTCTAATCTGAGTTTATTTTGACGAGAATTCACTGTATTAGAGTCCAGTATCTGTCCAGTATCAAAAAAAGGGCAGTCATGGTAACGTTTTTAGGACTGCTGATCTTGGCATGTTTTTTGTTCAAAACAACACAAACAACTGTGTGAACACCTATTTGTCCTTCAACAATACAACATATTACCTTATTTTACATTTTCAGAGTGCAGTTAAACAAGGGAATCAACTCCATCTGAATGCATATGAGGTAAAGGGACCTGTGGCAAGACAAGTGTGTGAGAGTGGGACAGTGAAAAGAGACTTTGAAGTGTTCAAGACTGGGAAGAAGCCAATCCAGCACCACTCGTTGCTGGCAGAGGTTGATGGCCAACAAGTGACGCCTACCCAAGACAAGGAAATGGTAACAAACCCCCTCTGATATATTTACAGTAAAGTATTTGATTAAGCTTCCTGGTAGCGAATTTTCTTCGCATACTTTCTATATCAAAACCGTCTGAGATTTAGGGCCCTATTCACAAAGCTTTTTTTTTAAATTCAATTATATAGTTATTTTTCCTTCAGGTTTTTATTGTCCTTCTGTATCGCTCAGTGGCTGCTATGTTACCTGTACGCAGGTATGAACTTCTTGGTCTTGAGAAATCATGTGATATTGTGAAGAGCCAACAATACAATTTTTCTCAAGACCTGGAAATAAATAAGTGGTAATTTGGCAGGAAGCATTTGGTATAAACATTGAATTATGTGATACTCTTTTAGTCATATTCGATTATGGGTGTTGTGCAAAAAAAAAAAAAAAAAGTACCTTATCCCTGCAGTCATTTGAGAAAAATACACTTGCCGCATTTCCAACACGAGTAATATCTAGTTTAAACTGACTATATTGGATATAGTTGTAGTTTGGGAATCCACAATAAAGAATTTTGAAGTTCATTCTCATCTACTTCTACATATAAATTATCATTTAGATTTGTACATTCAGATTAATATGTAACAATGTCACAGTTTAATTGGCTTACGTGTTGCTCTTGCTCATTTCATTTTTTGACAGACGATGAAAAATGATGTCCAGTTGAACAAAGACGATCAACAGAAGCCTCCACTGTGGTTTACTACTTATATGGAAACAGTATGTACACCAGGTTACAATGTATTCTTATTTTCAAATGAGTTAATACTAATGAAAAAACAGCATGTGATTACAGAACATATTGGTAATTGTTCCTGTGTAAATAGTGATTTTTTTTCTGTATTATAATGGCCACATTTGAATTATTGGCTTCAGTCAGAAGTATATTCTGGAATTCTCTGGGTCAAGTTCTTTGGTATTGTGCAAGAAAAATGAACCTCTTTGTAGCAGTAATTTTAAAGCTGTTTTACAACAATCATATAACAGTTATCCAGACCACACATTCTGAGACGATGTCTTCACATTCGGTACACAGTCTCAATCAACTTTTTTTCAGAGCGATCCACAATACAGTAATACTTTTTCCACTTCACAAGCATGATTCATTTTTTGATACATCAGTTTTTGTTTAAGTTATTGTTTGTGTTTTTACTATCTGAATAAAAATTTGCAAATGAAGAAACAATTCAAGTATGTTGAAATGAGAATTCTACTGGTGACCATGAATTAATCTTTACAATTCCTTTTTTAAATATATTCAGTTCAAACACCAGGTAGTAAAGGAAGCTGTAGAGAAGATCTGTCATGAATTGTCAGAGAGGTTCAGCATTCAGCCTCTGCCACAGGGTTCCGGTAATGAATCTGCAGGGGTGGGAATCCAAGTTCCGGAAAGCAGCTCCACATTGGCCAACACCAACAACTGGCTCAGTTGTGTTAGTCTAGTCTGTAGCAGCTGCCAGAACAGGATTACAGGAATTTGCTACCAATGCAGGTCAGTTGTTGTTGCTCACTTTAGCAAAATCAACATACGCCCACCAAAATGCAGCAATGATTTAGATTGTTGTTCTCAAAAATAGTTTTTAATACTAATTTACCATTACCAGTGTGCGTGTATATACACACATCTCCATATTATCAATATTTTTTTTTGTCTTTATTGTTTATAGTACTGACAAATTGTGATTGATCATATTATTGTCAAATTGTGTTTCTGACAGAATCATCATAAGGTTGTAGAAACTGTTAGAATTTATTAGAAAGCCAGGAAGAATTTCAGTTGGTGCCAAAGTTAAAAAGCATAAGCATCACTGCTGCTGAGATATTTTGTAACTCTCTCTTCCTGTGCACAAACTACTTATCCCTAATTTGTCAATAAAGAGATTCTGGGAAGATGTTAAATAAGTGCAGAATAATTAAATTGTACCAGGGAAACTGACTTTATTCCAGACTTCCCAATATTGTGGAAGAGAGCTGTGTGTTACGTTAGGCCAGTCCTAAGGATCTTAACTAGCCTCGTGACTAGTGGAATGGATCAAGCAAAAAAAGGAATGTGCTTGAGAAAGAACAACAAACTAAATTTGCAATTATTGGCAGTTTAAACGTGATTAAAAAAATGATCGTGTTCAATGTGATAACCTGTACATGGTAATTGATTACTATAAATGTGATTAATGTCATTATTGTCCATCCCTGTCAGTTTTCAATCTCACTTTTTTTTTTTTTAATGGTGTTGACAGAAAGTGTAATGGTTTTGTTCTAGATATGTGGTCAGATTTGCTAATTTAAACATATCCAACACCAGCAGCCTGATACAAACACACATCAGCCACTAGTGGACATAAAACAAAACCCAGCAACCTTGCTGTCAAATATAAAATACATCATGCGATAGCCCTTTCAAAAGTTCTGGCCGCAAACCATGGAGTGACTTCTTTCTAACAACAACACTGGAACCTGAATAAACCGGTCACTAAGGACGCTGGACATTGCTGTTTCTTTCATTCACTTGTAGTGGGTTTCACTGGCTGTTACAGTATTTGATACTTCTGATCATTTTAGCCTCTGACTACATTTCATGCAGTGTGTTTTTCCAATACACAAACATTTTGTCCCAACTCGGTATACTTGCAGTTTCCTTTTTCTTGTCTTTTTTTAAAGCTTAGCAGCAATTGCTCACGAGATGCATACAAAATTGCAACCTGCTTTGATTTTGTTTATGCTTGACTGCTGATTTGGTTTATGCTTGACTGTTCATTTGTTTCCTAACAGTGTGTGCCCGTTCTACACTTTATGTGAATTGTGTGAGTCGTATAACTGTGAACATGATCCTGCCCATTCCTTAATAAAGTTGAGGACTCTGTTCCGGACACCAGGACCAAACCATTTGTCTGGAAACAAACTAGCAGCTGCTGGAGACCATGCAAGGTAAAAGGTTTTTTTTCAGGTGATAAAATAAGAAATATGTAATGAATTGCCTATGTTAGTTTAATGATAGTTTGCCAATTATAATCTAAAGTACAATTTAGAAAAGGTTATCTTTATAAAATATCAGATATAGATTTGTGATCCAAAATGGGTTGGTCTCTTCAACTTGCTTATTCGCAATAATAGCAGTTTTCCACAATTTAAATATTTGTGGTGAATCAGGGTTAACACAAAAGACCATTTCTGTCAACTGAGTTTAATGGTATTGGCAATAATTTGCAGAAACTCCTATTTAAGTAAGTGTGAATGTTGAGTAATGCATCTGGTGGAATGGGAACAGAGCTGTTCATAGTTACTTTTGCATTTTGCCCAAAATTGATAGGTTTTCATTATAAATAAAAATAAACCCATTGCTGACATGCAAGACTGATAAAATTGTCTGAGTGCTGTGTCTCTGCATCATGGTTTCTTTGTACATTGTTTAGGTTGATACTAGCCCTGCCTTTGTAATTATGTTTTGTAAAACTGTGGTTGACAGTATCCCTTGATATGTAAACAGGATATTGACATCTAGCTGATGGAATACTTGTTTAACCCCTTAACTGCTATAAAGACGTACCAGGTACGCCCTTAAGAACTTTTTTTTTTTTTTTTTAATGAACGGTCCATTGCTTTATTTCAGTCATCGAGAAACTCTTACAGATAATGAGAGTCTGTGTCAGATTACTGGCAGTGAATATGAGCTAAGTGACACGCTTCCTCCAGTGACGACATCAGCAGAGGTCAGCAAGAGGAGCCAAACCAATTTGCATGCTCAATAATATCTGGCACAGAATTGGGAACAACCTGAGGCCACATTCTAGGGTGTACAAGTGGGTTCCCACATATATTAGTGAAATTAAAAAGTTCTGGGGCTTATCTCTTCTAATGGGAATAGGGGAAAACCAGGAATTTATTTTTTTTTGGTACACCAAACCATTCCTTGTTGTCCCACTTTTCCCCTCCACAAAGAACCGGGACAGATTCCGGTTAATAAGGTTTTTACATTACAGCGACAATGCTAAGGCACTCCAGAGCGACCATCCTCAGTTTGACAGGCTCTTCAAATTATGTCCACTTCTAGACCTTCTGAAGCATAAATTTAAAGAGATATATGCACCTGGCTAAAATCTATCTGTGGGTGAGTCCCTCCTGTAGTTCAAGTGGAGGATTCTCTTTAAGCAGTACATTCCTATGAAGTGTGCCCATTATGGGATTAAAATGTACAAACTATGCGAATTCCACTGGGTAAACTCATCGGTTCAGAGTGTACACGGGGAAGGACTGTCAGGTTGAGTCGCTTGGCTGCACTCAATACTTGCAGACCACTGATAAAATTGTGTGGGATCTTGTTTTTCCTCTCTTAAATCTTGGCTACCATATATATGTAGATAACTTCTACACAGGGATCCCTCTATAGGACCTTGTACACATCAGATGCAATGGCCTGTGGTACAATAAGACCCAACAGGAAGGGATTTCTATGTTAGTTGGTAGACAACAAACAGAGGCGTGATGAAACGAGCGTTCTGCGCTGTGAGGAACTGCTGGATAGCGGTGTGTCCCTCACCACTATCCATGACGAGGCTGCCTTAGCAGTTCTTGTGTGAGGTCAGGTGAGGAGGTCTGAATGTGCCCTTCAGCTTCCACCCATGGCCTCTGTTAAATTATGAAGAATTAGTGCTTTTCAGACATCTTATGATTCACCAACGCGTATTGGTAAATGCAAGTATATAATCGAATAGTGTGTTATTCCTGCAGCATTTTTTGTTGGAACAGTTTTTATTGCACATATGTCGTTTGAACCCCTGCCCACCAGAAAATTTCCCTGTCATGTTGGCAACTACAGAAATGCGCGAAAGCGATTAGAAAGACGTTTGGTCATCAGCCAAAGGCACTTGGTTATTCTTTTGCTTTTCCGGTAAATGTCTGAATTAAAGGGTTATTGTATTTATGTAGAGCATTTACCGCTTTACTTGGTAAGTGTCGACATTTACCACTAAATCTTAAGATTTGCCAATACTTTTACTTATACATAAAACATAGGAAATTTATGAATGAGATGAGGCTATTCTGCTCATCAGTGCTCATCCAGTGATACAGATCATTGTTAAATATGATTCACTCATTTAGTGCAGTTTCTTATCTTGCCCAGAGTATTCTTGTAATTTGTAGTATATACATTCTGATTTTCCTTTCTCTTTTTTTTTTTTAGGTTGCAGAAACGGATAGACAAGAGTTTTAAGAAAGCCGAAAAGCAAAGACTTAAAGCAGAAAAGAGACAGCTCAAGACTGAGGTGAAAGAGATAAAGAAGCAACTGAAAATGGATCGAAGGGGTCTTCACTGGAAAGAGTCGAATGATGCCGTTTCAGATACTACAGTACTCAAGCCGAGGGGAACCAAGTCAAGTACTATAATGTAAGAATAGAAATACATAACCCTTGGGGTGTGTTATGTTACGAAACAGTGTTTCGTAGAAATGAAGTCTTCTGAATGATTGCACCTTATCCTTGTGACCTGTCCTGTTAAAACCCAGCCAAAGTAAAGCTACCAGTGGGTTGTGAAAACTGCCTTGTTGACTAGTGTCACTAAAGTGACAGAAGTTATTATGTGAGTTATCTAGTCTGCAGTAACTCCCATCTGGGTCTGTAGGTTTTTATATTATTGTTTAAATGATGCAGGAAAAAAGAGAGGTACTATGGAAGGGTTAGTATGAGCCTGCATGCTGGCACCTGATAATTTACTAACATATTTCAGAGTAGTTCTGCAAACCTAGACTGGGAGTAGAGTCCCTTTACTCACAACTTTAGCTGGGTCACTTAATCAAAGCAATGTGTGTAGGCTGAATTCTGACAGCCTGCTTTCCTAATTGCAGCTCTTTTCATTTTGTTATTCTGATTATAGAACAGTCTATTTCAGATCATTCCAGGTGGCAGATGAACGTGAATATGTGGAGATAGATATACATGTGTATAACCCATACAAATAAGCAAAGAGTACAATAACCTCAAGAAACCCTTCTGAGTTAAATAATGAAAAAGTTTGAATACAGCGTCCCTCTGGTCTGGAACACCAGGTTTGAATAATATGTAAGAGAGGTGAACGGAACCTGTATCAACGCTGCTTTAAGGTGTCAGCGTTTTACAATTAGCGTTTTATTATTTTTAGACCTATCCATATATCAGAAATCAAGTAGATTAAATAAGCTCAACGTTTATTTAAAAGATAAAATGCAATCGCAGCAAACAAATAAAGGGTACCGGTGGCCTTACACAAATCATTTTTTGCAAACAGATGCACTTCTGTTTCAAAACCTCGTGTCTTATTCACTGTCAAGTGGCTGCAATAGCACAGTGAGACAAGCTAATTGTGGACCAAACCATTCAAAATGGAGGGGGACAGGGAGTGTTACACATAGGATTAATAATAATAATAATAATAATAATGATGATGACAGCATTTTAATCGTGTGTATTAGTGTATGAAACTGGTTATGAAAATGTTTCTTTTTATTTATGCATTTATCTTTTAAATGGCTTGCATATACTTTTGCTTTACAACATTACCTGATTGTCTGAATCTGTAATAAATTGGTACACTTTTTTAGCCCTTTCAAATACAGTAACTACTGTAGAGTAATAAACTGCATTTCTGTTGCGTGGGGAAATGGGAACGGTGGTGGGGCTGTAGATAATGGCGACCCCCTCACTGCACCACTGCTAGGTATGATGCAAATGTGTGTTTCAACTGGTTGCTTCCCCCCCAATTCAATTTAAAATGGTTCTAGCTCAAGAGCACACACTCAAAGTACATTTAACGAAAGGACTGTGTTATTATTTTTAGGAGTCCGAAGCTGGCCTGTAACTCCATCGTTCCCACCATGAATGCTGTGTTTCTGGATGAGAATCTACCTGACGGGACTCTCCTTCAGCCCGGTACTAAATTTATCAAGCACTGGACAATGAAGAACACTGGCAATGTGAACTGGACGACTGAAACAAAGGTACTACTTTGGAATTAATCTTTTTTTATAGTAGTGATGCAACTTTGCATAAATACTTGTTATGCCAACTTACTACATATATTGTAGGACAAGTCCTGGTTCTGTGCTTTGCTTCTAATGTCTACTTGTTCCCAGTATTCTGCAACATTTTGAACTAGCGGCAAACTATTCAGTGAGGCATCTGTTATCACTTTGTTAATCCGCCCCATAAAACAGGGAAAAAATACAGATGCCTCCACCCCCTTAGAATATTAAAAACATCAGGATGGAAGTTCTGGAATTGTCTTGGTAATTATCTTCCCAATATTATTACATTGCAGCTGAAATTTATGTGGGGTAATCTGGCCCTGGCCTCCAGTGAAAAGAAGGAAGTATCAGTGCCATATCTTCACCCCGGGCAGGTAGGGGTGGTGTCTGTGGAGTTTGTAGCCTCGCCCATGGAAGGCACCTACACTTCGCATTGGCGTCTAGCCCACAAGGGGGAGCAGTTTGGGCCTAGAGTGTGGTGCAGCATTGTGGTGGATCCCCTGCCAGTCCTGGAGTGTCCTGAGGGGGGTGCAAACACTCTCTTCAGCTCCGCCAATGTGGCCAAATCTCCTAACAACAAACAGGAGGCAAGTGCTATCACTAAAAGGTTTACTTATATATTCTATATAAGTTCTCCGACGCCAACAGAAAGAAAAGAAAAAATACAGTAAAATTATGCCTTATTGGTTAATAACTTCTGGGTAAAAAGTTTCAAATGCAGCTGTCTGTGAGTAGCTGACGGTAGACAGTTAAGAAATTTAGAGGTCACAGCTATTCCCAGTAAAGAACTGCAAATCCGGCCTCTTGTAGTGACACCACGGTTTTTGAAAATGTGCCCTGCCACTAGATTACTAACAGCATTTCATATGCTGCAGAATTGAGATGGATGACCCAACCTTTTGTTTATATCTGACGAGGCGAGAACAGGATTTTAATTAGAATTTCAAGCTTGGTTTTCTTCTAACTAATTTCTTGCAATGTGAAAAAAACAAACATGAATACATTGTGTAGATGTGTGCTGTGACCTTGCTCATTCCTGGCTTTTTCATGGGACAGCTATGCAGAAAATGAACACATTTTAATTACAGTTAATTAACCATGCAACAAAACTGTCTGGTTTAATGAAGTGTCTGGAGAAGCTGGCGTCTGATCCAATTAGAATCAACATCTCTCAACATTTAACTGTGACAGTGCGGGTTTGTGTTGCTTTCTTACACGTGGTCAGTGGAATAATATGATGTAGCTGATTTTGAAGTGAATTTGTTTTTTAACTTTTTTAGGAGACCAAATTTTGTGTCAATGTGGAGAAAGAAATTGCTTCAGAAAAGGAGGAGAGGCACTGTTCTTCAGCAGTGGCTCCTATGCATGTAGTA
This sequence comes from Polyodon spathula, assembly GCF_017654505.1. Taxonomy (NCBI): domain Eukaryota; kingdom Metazoa; phylum Chordata; class Actinopteri; order Acipenseriformes; family Polyodontidae; genus Polyodon; species Polyodon spathula. The sequence goes on along the minus strand of NC_054561.1, from coordinate 4,852,992 downwards.
ACAAAGTTTGAGTCCTTGGACCATGAGAGGGAGTATTATATCCCTTCGGTGGATCTGCTAACAGCTCAGGTAATGCTGTAATGCATCTCATTTGACAAAAATAACCTGTAGGTAAAATACTGTAGGTGTGAGACTAAAAACATCCCCATTCATAACACTCAATACGGTATAAGGTCAATAGGGTGCATGTGACGGGCGTTTAAAATGTTCTGGAAGGCTATACATAGTTCCAGTAAATCTGATCTAATATATATTACCAGCACTTTGTAGAGACCATATTGTCCTGTATGAAAGATTGAACGTGTATTTGCTTTTTAATGGTATGTTTTTTATGTTTTTTCAGAGCATTTGAAGCAGTAAAACTGGCAACGCCTCTTGCACACATTTTTCATTTAACAACTGATACTTTTTAGATAATAAAAAAGTTTCTATGGAGTCAACACTTTAGAGGCTTGGATACAGAAGCACCTGTTACCCAAGCACCAACTTATATGTCCTGCCAAAGTCTGTTAGATCAGCTGACTTGCCCGGCATGACTGTAATTGACACAGAGGGACATATGATTTACACAATCATGTGCGTGCCAGTGTATCTGTTTTTATTTTTTATTGCAGCGTAATAACAGGAAAGTATTACAGAACTCTACATTGTGAAGCTTTAATACTCAATACTACCTTCAGCAAACTCTGCTACATCCTTTATGTTTTACGCTGAGAGTAATGCAGCTGCATTATGGGAAATCTTGATATTGGTGTTGAAGAGGTTCTATTTTTTTCTGCTTTTTGTTTCAGGACCTGCTGTCTTTTGAACTGCTGGATATTAACATTGTGCAGGAGTTGGAGCGAGTACCACATAACACACCTGTCGGTAAGCTCAGCACACCCAGAACTGAAGAAATGACTGGTTTGTTTTTTTTGGTCTTGATAAATTAGTTTAGTGGAATTTTATAAAGCTAGATTGTTTAGATTTCTAATGATGGCAGTATTTGTGTGTGTGTGTGTGTGTGTGTGTGTGTGTGTGTGTGTGTGTGTGTGTTATATATATATATATATATATATATATATATATATATATATATATATATATATATATATATATATATATAAAGTATATGTATGATAATTCATTGACCGAGGAGGAGCCCTGGAGGATAGCAACTACATTTTTCCCATTATGTAAAAAAGAATACCTGCAAATGCACTTAAAGAATTAAAGAATTATACTCATTTTCCAAAATTCGTGTACCTATGTTGTTGCTGTTGTTGTAGACATGACACCCTGCATGTCCCCCGTGCACCATGAAGGACCCCTTTTGGAGAAACCAGGACTGGGCGAGATTGAGGAGGAGACTGAGGGAACTGGATTCAAGACACTTCTTGGTAAGTTTGTTAATAAAAATAGATTAAATAGATATTTATTGCGCTTGTAACAACGCAGGCTGGTTAATAACGTGCAGCTTCACCAGAACATTAATTCTTGGCATCTTGTGGATTATAATAGCTAGGGATTCTTGAGGGATGTTGTTCATTGATTGCTGCTTATTTTTATTTGTGGAGATTGCTTTGCATTTAACGTTTTTCAGATCTATTTGTGATCCAACAGCAAATTTAAATATAGCCACATATACAAAGTAGTGTACCTTGTTAGTACCAAAGTCTAATAAACAGTGCATGTGAATATCCTCAGTGTATTTCTGTATTTAAAAAAAAAAAAAAAAAAAAAAAAAACAAGATGGTACAATTGAGCATTATGTTAACGTTATTTTTTTTTGGCAGAATGTGGAAGACTGGTTAATGCTTAACTATCACCATCTTATCAGATTTGAATGTGAACCGTTTCAGACAGTTTTCTTATACTAAAGATGCTGGTTATATTGAGCCACAAATCATGTTAATAATTGCTATATAGCATTTCAAAACAAATTCACAATTTTGTAGATGTAGATAATTCATACAGGATAAAGCATGTGCCATAAACCATGTTTTTGTATTTGGCCTTTTTATTTCTTTGTACAATTTTTCTTTAAAACACACTGTAAAACTCCAGTTTTAGAGTTAATTGGTATTTGTTCTGTTTGGTGAAGTATTACTGGAAGAAAGAAAAACTCACAATTTGTTTTAAATGTAATATTTTTTGTAAATTAATGAATACGTGGTAGGCAAAGGGTTGACTACTTCGTAAGTTCGAGACATTTCAAATCAGAATTCTAAGGCAAAACTAAGTCAGGTCGACAAATGTTTCGGCCAGTGCACTATTGAGTATATACCGTAGAGGTACAAGCCTAAAAGTTTGTCTTCTTGACTTAGTTTCTTATAGTTTTACCTTTTTAAATGGTTGAATTAATTGGGAGCCACTGAATTGTAATGGACCTGTTGTTAACAGATGTTACACTGGGGAAGAAAAATGCGGAGAGCCCACATACCCTGGAGGAGGGTGAAGACGACATCAGCGGGACCCAGTTTGTTTGTGAGACAGTAATCCGCTCCCTTACATTAGAAGAGGCTCCTGATCACAAACCACCGAGGTGGAGCAGACCTGGATCTCCAAAGAGTGAGTGGAGAACCTCAATTACACCTTGCTTTCCCAATTTTAGTTTGGCAATGTGTTCCCTGTGTTCAATAGACAAATCCTACTACTTATTGCATAGCACAACCTAATAGTCACATGCCGAGAAATTATTAAATGTTATTATTGCAATTTGGCTATACAAGTGTAAAGGATGTGCAATTTAGTTTGACATATCTATAAAAGGAACAGAGGTGGTTGGTGGTATTTTTTATCAGATTTTGTGCATTTCCCAGTCTCTTTGCAGGGACAGCAAGAAGTCTTTTTTTCGAGTGACAGAAACGGAGATGAAACCAGTGGAAAAACAAGCCTGCCGTCTACAGATCTGGAAAGAAAGAAACCTGACAAGCAGTCGCAGCCAGGTATGTGAAACTAAATTCAAGATTCTGGTTCTTGAGCCACAAACCATTACTTGCTTAATAACCTGTTTTAAATCCTCTCTGTCATTTTCTGTTGTTTTTGTTTAGACCATAATTTGCCATGCTTACTAACTATCTCAGAATAATTGCTTCTAACTCTCCAAGGATGATTCTGGGGGAAGTTTATTAACACTGGGCTGTTCAAAGGCGAAGCATTGTGCAACACTGAAATGCTTCCCCACAACCAGGCTTCAGTGCAGTTTCATAAAATATTTTTGCAGCATGATAAATTATAATCTAAACTAACACAACAATGAAGAAGCATAAAGAACACCCAACAGGTTACTAAAATATTTGGGAAATATATTAACTGTAAGAAAAAAGGTAGATGACAAATATCAAACACTTTAAGCAAAGCAGCCAGAGGACACTAAAATGGAAGAGACAGACAGGGTAGAAGACACTTTGGTGAGGGTCTAGAATAGGTTACCTAGCCACGTTGTTGATGCTGAGTCATCGGGATCCTATATGACCCAACTTACCAGTTTTGGGATCAATCAATTACTAGAAACTGAACAAGCCTATGACCTCTTGTTCATAAATTTTCCTATCTGCCTTTAACCTACTGCACCTCCTAACTGATCTGCCTCTCCCTTTTTCCATTCAGAGGACAGTGTGGAGTCAGACTTTGAGAGTTTCTCTGTGCACCAGGTCCTTGATAGGGATGATGAGGGGCAGAAGCAGCAGGATGATGAAAAAGATGAGGTCCAGAGTCAGGGCTCATCCACAGAGGATTACATCATCATCCTGCCAGACTGCTTTGACACCAGCCGGCCCCTGGGGGAGTCAATGTACAGCTCAGCTCTGTCTCAGCCTGAGAAGGACGCTGGCATAGAGACTGACTCGGAGCCAGAGGAGCTGGAGCCCGAGGGAGAAGAGCTGGCATCCAGGCACAGCGTCAATGACATGCTATGCACCTCCCAAACACTGGACGCTGTGCCATTGACACCAGAGGTGGTGTCCTCCCCAACACCACCTCAAACACAAAGGTATATACTGGCAGTTCAATCACTTAGGGGGCATCCAGCAGCTATCGGGGGCTGTGAAACCAGCAGTACATGTTTTAATTTCAAAATCTTTTTTGTGAGCTACAATATCCTTGCTCTTAGCCAGTGATATGTGCTTTCCATTCACTTTTCTGAACAACGTATTTTAGGAAGGATCCTAATAACTGTTGAACAATACTTCAAAGTACTGGCAGGAAAAATGGACTTCAGATTAAAAACAAAGCATGGTTTTTGACAGGGCAGCTAAGTGGTGACGTCAGGCCAGATGCAGGAACAAAACACAGAGGCAAGGTACGGTGGTGCAAAAGGCACTGCGGCACCGTTTATTTTTAAACAAAAAAAATAAAATGTTTAAAGAAAAACACTGCTTACAAGCCAAAAATAAAATAGGTAAATGAAAACTCTCAATAGCCTTCACAGACACTTTATATTTGAGTTTCTTTTTTGCTTTTCTCGCTCCTGTTTCCATACACTGCATACTCCCACCCGGAACAGGGAAAACGGCAGGGTTTTTATGTTGGTGACCATCTCTCAATTAGCAACAATTAATCAGTTAATTAAATTGGAAGATGGCCACCTTGTACACAAGTTTCTGTGTGGATGAGGCTTCCCCATCCATGCTGCCAAACAAAACAAAAACACATACTGTATTTATACATAACTAAGTAATACAAAACACAAACACAAAATAATAAGCTGCACAGTGGCGGAGGGGTACCCCGTTTTAAAAGACGCAATACAAAATAACAACAAAGCAATACATTTAATGGCAGGGCTTTTGCCCTGTCCCCTTTTCATGTATAGGGCTCATGGCCCTGTTATTCTGAAGAAAGAAAAAAAAAATACAGGTAAGAAACGCCATGGTTATTATCCATTAAATATGCCCCTTAGTAGGGGTTTCATCCCAGTTTCTTTACCATTGCTTCAACCCACAGCTAATTTCTTTCAACAGTTACAGAAGAGTAAGAAGCATAGAGATACTATTCTGGTAAAAGAGGATTCAAAACTATAATTTGTTTCACAAACTCAAATATTTGATGTATTAACGCTCCTTTTATGTTAAGGTGCACTGGTTATTGGAGAACTCATGATGATTTCTGCTTTTTGGTCACAATTAGTTTCTTGTGATAAATGATAAACTTACAAGCATTTGACATGTTTTTTTTCCATATGGGGATAAACTCTAAACACCAACTTTGTGCTGTTTTTAGATATGGTTGGGAACCACTGCACTGAGCCCTGAGATCCACACTAACAGTTTTGTTTTTCAGAGAAGACAACCGTTCTCAGAATCAAGTTCCAGATGAGACAGAGCATGCAGTAGGAGAAATGCCTAGAAGTGAAGTTCATCAACCATGTGAGAATAGTATTGAAGGTATGTCGTACTGACAGAAATCATTTCAATGTGTAACAATATCTATTACAGTAAATAATTTTTTTTGTAACTACTATACTAAATTTGTTTCTTAAAGGAAAGAGACTAATTTTTTTTTTTTATATATTTCAAATATAGCAGTATAGATACACTTTTTTTATGCTAAAGACATATTACTAAGTTTACTTTTAATTTACAAGTAGTGTTCAGTGGGACAGTTTAGGATAATTTTGGGATAGAGATAACATTTAGTCTAGTTTCTCTTATAGCTGTCCATATTCATTATTACAGTAAAAGTTGAATAAAAAGGTGAAGTTCTGAGACATTCTTCTTCAGATGGAGAACATCTGCAAATAAATAGGACGTGTAACCTCTTATAATAGATGTGCTCGAAACCCTTGCGGTGTCTTGCGGTTTAATTATAGAATAGGGGGTCCGTGGCTCCAGGTTATGTATGGTGTATATACATGAAATACGAAGACAGCTACTTGAATTCCGATTTTATTTATACTGGAAGTAGAGATATACTTCAACCGCAGTGTGTAATTTGTGCACAAGTACTGTCCAATGAATGTTTGAAACCCTCCAATTTAGAGCCATTTAATTACCAAGCATGAAATATATAAACAAACAATATTCATTTTTTGAGCAAAAGGCTAAGGAACTGCTTGGTACTAAAGCCGAAATGAAATCCACAAGTACCATGGAATAAAAGCTTGTAATGTTATTGGATGTATTTATTCAGCAGAAATCAGCTGGACTAATTGCACTGGGGTCTGCACTGATGGAGCCGCAGCAATGACCGGAAAGCATTCTGGTGTTCTGCAAAAGATAAAAGCCGTTGCACCTAGTGCTATTTGGACACTTTGCTTTTACACTGAGAGGTGCTTACTGGGAAATATATATATTTAATCACAATGTGATTAAATAAATAGCCAAGGTACAGTACAGGGGTAATCGCTCAGTAAAAAGGTGCAAACACATGATTGATTTTGATTGGTGGATTAGTAAGAGTGATTCCTACAGTAATAAACAGTGGGTTTGTTATTTAAGTCTATGTGAATGGCATATAAGATCCAAGCAGCTGAGTTTGCCCAAATTATACAGCGCGCTTAACACAGTATAAACGATGCCTTTGTTATTGAAATCAATGGGAATGGAAAACGGCAAACACTATTTGTCCGTGTGACAGAAAGACAATGATTCTTGGTGGTAAATCTACCTCACGACCTGTGAGGGCGCTAAGCAACGGGAACAGAGTACTCTGGACTACTTGGCCTGACACTTCTTTCCGAGGGTTAAAAGGAAGTCGGTCATGTAGAAAAGAGATGGAGCTTCGGTACACTAACACTGTGGCAGCCGCGGATTGGAGGAGCAGCTGCAATCGTTTACCAAGGGGACATGAGTGATAAATAGAGGTTGAAGCAATTTCCATGCAAAGCTTTAAAAAAAAAAATACAAAACAAACATTAAATGTATAGTAACTTGCAACTGATGGCTTCTTTCTTAACTCTTTCTTAAAGTCTTCTGCCTCCTTAGTTCTGCTTTCTTAATATCTCTGTCATGGTACTTTGTGCTCTTTCTTGATATTGCCAACAGTCGATAAGCAGCTCGGTTATATTCTTTCGGCTATTTTAAACAAACAGCCGGTAAGCATTATGTTTATGAAGCTTGCTTTGTTTAATTTAAATGCATTTAAAAGCTACAACAACATGCTGCCAATATCTGCAACCGTGCGCTCCATCATATAAACACATTGCACAAAAAAAAAAGCGTAAAACTGAAAGCTTTCTCAACTGGTGTATTGAAACGTCACCCACGCACAGAGGCTGTCCCTCTCAGAGGGGAACACACCAAAAGGCTGATTGCTATAACGCTTGCTTTCTGTTTCCATCGCGGAAGCTGCATTTGCTGCCAAAGCCATTACTCTTGTAGCCTACTTTTAATATGTGTGTGTTTATATAGAGAGGCTGTTAATTGATCAGGGTGGTTATGTGACAGTCAGATATGCAACGTCCTCGTTCAGTTAAACTCTTGGAAAACTGTTGATTGTGAAACAAGTTCACTTAAACTACATTGAGACGATAGCTGTGTTTTAATTTAATAATGTTAAAAAAAGGCAGCTCCTTATTTAATTTGTATTTAATTCAATCATAATTAAATTTAATCATAATTAAGATGAAACTATATGCAAAACAGTTTATAACATTTTTGCAACGAGTCATTAAGATTTTATATCCAGGAAAAGCAATTTAACATGAACTCGCTTTTTGTGTTCGGTTTGAATTAAAAATAAGGAGTTGCCCTTTTTTTTATATATATACATTGTCAGTGAAACAGAATCAAAGTCTCATTCAAGTTACGGGAGAAAGAACAAAAGTGATTTTGTTCCTAGGAATGCACCATAATCCAAGTTTTTGGGAAACGTACAGTGCCTACAGAAAGTCTACACCCCCTTGAACATTTTTCACATTTTGTTGTATCAGTGCCTCAGAGTTTCATGCATTTAAATGAGGATTTTTTTCCACTTATCTACACACCACACTCCACACTGTTAAGGGGAAAAAAGTTATATATTAAAAATACAAAACTGAAAGATCATAATTGGATAAGTCTCCACCCCCCTGAGTTAGTACTTGGTGGAAGCACCTTTTGGCAGCAATTACAGCTGTGAGTGTGTTGGGATAGGTCTCTACCAACTTTGCACACCTAGATTTGGCAATATTTGACCATTCTTTACAAAACTGTAAAAGCTCTGTCAAGTTCCTTGGGGAGCATTGATGGACAGCAATCTTCAAGTCATGCCACAAATTTTCGATTGGATTCAGGTCACGGCTCTGACTGGGCCACTCAAGGACATTTACCTTTTTGTTCCTTAGCCACTCCAGTTTAGTTTTGGCTGTGTGCTTTGGGTTGTTTTCATGCTAAAAGCTGAAACTGGGACGGAAGTTCACCTTTCTGGCAGAGGGCAGCACGTTTTCCTCAAGGACTTTTCTATACTTTGCTCCATTCATTTTACCTTCTATCCTGACAAGTGTCCCTGCCGATGGGAAACATCCCCATAACATGATGCTGCCACCACCATGCTTCACAGTAAGGAATGGTGTTCTTTGGGTGATGTGCTATGTTGGGTTTGTGACAAACACAACGCTTTGAATTTAGGCCAAAAAGTTCAGTTTGGTTTCGTCAGACACAAAACTTTTTGCCACATGGATACAGAATCTCCTGAGTGTTTTTTTGCATACTTCAAATGGGATTCAATGTGGTCTTTCTCGAGTAATGCCACCTTACCATACAGGGTAATCTTCCTTCTTGCCACCCTTCCCTACAGGCCAGATTTGTGGAGTGCTTGGGATATTGTTGTCACATGCACACTTTGACCAGTCTTGGCCATAAAAGCCTGTAGCTCTTGCAAAGTAGATAAATGAAAAAAAAATATATATATTTTAATACATTTTAATTCCAGGCTATAAGGCAACAAAAGGTCAACATTTTTTAAAGGGGGGTGTACTTTCTATAGGCACTGTACACAATTTACTGCTAGCCCCCTCCCCCCGCAGCAGAAATGTCAAAATACAGAACCATTACTTTACCTTTACAAGAAAGGAGAGCTTGATCTTTGCCATAACCCACTATTTATTTTATGACGTTTCAACCTGTGTCACCCTATCTGAGAGTAGGGTTCCCAACAGGCTCCAGAATCTCAGGACACTTTAAGGAAAGTCAGAATTTGTAACTCACCTCTCTAAACCTCAATGTATTCAGTAAAGTGAACAACACACGCCTGCCTGCGAGGATCGTTTCCATCAGTCAGACCTATACAGCAGCTGATTGGCTTTCTGAGTGTGATTTTTTTTTTTTAATATATGTAGCTTTTAAGTTCGGGGGAATAAAAGCAATGAATAGAGAACAATGGGTAATGGGGAAATCTGCAACTTTCAGCATTAGATGAGCCAATCAAATTGTGTGACTTTGTGTGTGTGTGTAAATATATATATATATAAGATGAAACTGTATATATTTATACAATGTGTGTGATAGATAAACCCTATTGTAACTGCTGAAACTACTATAAGAGAATGGAAACAATCTGGTAAGCTAACCAGGTCTGTTTTTTTAGTGGACATAATAACGGTAAACTATGGAAGTGTACTATGGAAGTGTTCTTTTGGGTTGATTGATTGTGGTTTAGGGACACTGTAGCTTTTAAAGTGGGTCACCATCTCACTTTACAGTCTAAAGGGAGATGCTAATTTGTTTATACTTTCTGTTGTAGTGTCCAGGTCTGTGCAGCATCAGTCAGTGGAACCCTCTGCGGTTATGAATTTAAGACAAGAGTGTAATCAAGATAACAGGTACTACCCTTTTTATTATTATTCTCCTCCCCACTCCAGATTACATCAACATACCACCATAATCAACACCGTTTAAAAAATGTGTTGTGTTCAGTGTCATGATAGGAAAAACACGTGCGATAAAGCAAAGTGGTTTTCAGAATCGAAGCAGTAGCTGTGGTTGAGAATTTGAGACTTCTGCTTTCAGCACAGCTGTCTGATTATTCATGTTCTAACAGTCATGTTTTGTCTTGAGCTAAAAAATACAATGCAAAATGAAACGCTTATATCTTTGGAGCAATTTTTTTTAATATTGACTTGAACGTTTAACAGTTACACTTTTAAGGTCTTTAATAATATGAATCATGTAAAACATTGATTTCAGACTGATTTGTCAGTTTTTAACTTTCACAGCTTTGAACAGCATGTACTTTTAATGTGTGATGCAAGTTTGTTCTAATTTAAGTTTGCTTTTCCGATGTAAGCTTGTGTTCAATTGAAGCATCTTTTCTGTGTTTCCAGGCACCATGGAGGTATAGCAGGGGAGCTGGTGAAAGGAGCACTGTCTGTAGCTGCCTCTGCCTACAAGGCACTCTTCACTGGCCAGCCAGTACAGCCACAGGTGAGATTTTCTGCTGCACTTCGCAACCTACATAACTAGGGATGGGACGGTATAAAATTTGCATGGCATGATAACCGTTAAAAAAAAAAAAAAAAAAAAAAAAAAAAAAATACTGTGGTAACCTTAATATCATGGTATACAGTACAGCATGCAAGTTCTAAAATAAAGGCTTAAATTAAGAAAGACTAATGTAAATCACTTAAATTACTGTAATCCACAAAAATAAAACCAACAAAACACACTTCCTTTGTCAGCAAAGGCGAACAGCATTTTATCATTATACAGTGAAGCTGTGAACGGCCTTGTCAATGCTATATTAAATAAATAAATCAATTATTTAAACCATGTAATGTACTAAATACATTACAATAAAGCTATGGATTGTGTTAGTCGTCTAAAAAACATACAGTTTTTACTTGACAAACAAAGACAACACAGGGTCTCACAGATTTATCACAGGGTCTCCTTTTAGGTTGTTCTAACTGTTTACAAAAGAACAGATTACTTTCACTACGACCCCTATTTATACCCTCCCTCATGACCCCTTGGTTAACGAGTGCATCCACTCCTCCAATCCGCAGATGCCACGCCATTTCCCGTCCAGGTAATTGAGTTTGGGTACCGTAGCTCCACCCCTTTTCTAGATGGCTGACTTCCACCTAACCATGGGAATAAATTGTCATGCCATTTAGTCCAGGGTACTCTGTTCCCTTTACACAGCGCCCTCACAGGTTGGGAGGGAGATCTAACGCCAAGAATCATTCGATCTCTGTCACACTAGCCAAAAACAAAAATAATAACTTGGCCAATGATGTCTGAACCTTCAGGGATAGACCAAAGATTCCATCAACATGATGGTACTTACGATTTAATACAATGGGAAACTTGTCAACATAGAATCAATAGTGATTCTAATGAACACTCTTCATCTAGCAAATATGTTTTGCATTATGAGAAAAGCAGTGTCTTTTTGATGTTATGAAATAGGTGGAAAGCACCATAAAGAATTTAATTTTATGTCTAACGTCAATGGTGCCTTAGAGTTAAGAGTAATTGTTACCAGGTGAAAAAAAAAGACAACGTAAAATCATGACTGCCAATTGTTAAATGGAGCCTTTTCTACCCTTTTTTATATGTGCATAATTTATTTGAACTGTATTTTATGAAAGCAATAAGACCTCACTATAGTGGACTGCCCGAGGGCGTATTGAGGCCCAACCCCTGGAAGGTCCAGTATTGCCCAATACCGCCCACCCTGAAGGGTCTTATTGCGCTTCGCAAAATGGGCAACTGTTACGAATTAAAAGACAGAGGCAAGTTTAGTTATTTAAATGTGAACATTAGGTGGGTCAAGGATATCTGTCCAGGTGAAAAGGCACTTATGCTGGTACTTTTTATTTCCTGGTCATCTATTGAAAGTGATTGAAACCCATCTGCCAAGGGTATTCGCCAGTGAGAAGTGAGGAAATAAAAGGCTAATTTTCTAAATGTGTTTTATACACTTTTCAGCTGTTTAAAATAAATGATTCCATCTACACCATGAAACCATTCTCTACACCTCAGTCTCATCTGGTTCCGATAGCAAACTGGGGCAGCACCAGTTTCTATCTGCAGTCTGCAACCCATTCTGTACACAAATGTATAATTGCTATTTATAAATTAGTTGATTTTGTATAATATATTCACAGCACTTGTTTTGCCTACATCCAGTCAGAGAACCCACCTCTTGCATCTTTCACATTGGACAGTGTGACATGGTGGAAGCCATGCACTGGTAAATAGTGTATTTTGGAGTTAATTCCACCCCTGTCAAATTCACATGTGGAATATGGCTGGGTCTTGATTGAATAATTGATCATCAGTCAAGACCCAGCCACATGATATAAAAAGGGAGCTGAATCCTTTGTTCTGGAAGGAGAGAGATGAAAAGGTCAGGTATTGCAGGTACGTAATGTCAGAAAACCCCTAAATGTTTTTTTTGTTTTGTTTTGTTTGTTTTTTCCAGCAACCTATAGACTCTGTGAATCAGAACGCAAACATGATGGATGTCTTGGTGGAGATGGGGTTTGGCGACAGACAGCTAAACCAGCGACTGCTGAAGAAACACAACTTCAACATGATAGATGTGGTGAATGAACTGGTGCAGATGAGCGACAATGACTGGTATTCGACCCGTTACTGATTCCACGCGGCTTTGAAACCACATTTTGGGGGGGGGGGGGGGGGGGGGGGAGAGAACGCAATAGAGAACACTGTTCACTTCCAGTTTCATTTGGGATGATTTTCTTGGTTGTGCAGACTTGTTGGGGACCCTGAATCTGCAAGTGTTTTGAGCACTTGACAGGGAACATCATAAATAGTTAGAACTTACATAAAAAAATACCTAAAGTACATTTGTAGCACACAGCACTCGGTGGTGTGAAACCTCTGTATAAACACTTGCAAAAAAAGGTGTCCCTAGTAAATGCCTGCAGTGAGAAGAAGTGCTATATACAATGAAGTATCTAATACAGAGTGCAGTAAAGGGTTGTATTTTTGTAATTGCTTTACCTTATTTGTAGGCTGTTTATTTCTGTATTAATCCACTACAAAGGAAAAATATTCCACCCTCATGTTACTCTTGTTTTGCCCTAGTAAGCTCTTTTATTTATATATTTTTTTCCCTATTTTAAGGCAGAACTGTAACCTTAGGCATACAGCCACTGAACTTCGCTTTGATGTGTTCGGAATTTTCAGTTCCAGCAAAATACGTAGATGAGTGTTTTTCTTTTGTATATCACAAATCTTAGAATTCAGTAGTTTTTACCATCCACCCTATTACTAAAAGCCAATCCTGATTCTAAGGGTAGCTAATATTACATGCAAATCTTATATATTGGATGAACTGATACTTTGTTTCAAAAGTATGCTTGAATATTTATATAGTAATTGAAACCTGCTACTTTGACTTTTGCTTACAGCTAGTTATCAGATTTAAATATATAACGGACCGCCCAAGGGTGTGATGAGGCCCGACGGCGCAGCCCCTGGGTGATCCAGTATTTCCCAATACTGCCATAACGAAAGGCACATTTTTAATAGTAGAATTTTCATCCCGAAAGGTTCCAGAGTGTTTGAAAATCAGCTTGTGGTTTTTCTGCTTTCTGGTTGCATGTGTTCCATAGCATTTGTAAATTCCACAGTCAGTGACATCATCAACAGCTGTCCATCATACAGCTACAAATACAGCGTCTTTTTTCCATCCAGCTGAAAAAGGACTTGTAGTCAAATGTCCTGATATAATTGATTTTTTAAAATGTAATTATTCACATTTTTGTGACCCTACATTTACCTTTTCTTTCGTTTTTGATTTTGCTCCTTTTGGTATACCAGTTTTACTCAAAAAAAAAAAAATAAATAAAAAGAAGTAAAAAATTATTTTACATTTATGCTGGTGCAGGAAGTGAGAATAAATATTTGTATAGACAACATACATCTTATTGAAAAGCATTAGGCTACATTTCATACAGCAACACTGTTCAATCCCAGTGATTAAATACAGTACTTTGCAGTCCCCAGTTAGCTTTCCTGTAAATCTGTATAAATTTGCTTTCCAGGCGTTAACAGAGCTGGTTGTGTAATGTATAACCTCCTACTGCTGCAAGCATAGCAAGGTCATACCAACTGAACTCAAAAGTGGTGATGGGGTTCCAACAGTAAAACATATCGAGATCTGGTTTCTGGTAAAGTGTGCAAAAAGCTAAACCATGGAAGAATGTAATAAACAGTAGACACCAAGGGATTCTATTATATTTTCGTGTACAATTGAGGTTGATCTTGGTACATTTAAAAAATAAATAAATAAATACATTTCTAGCTCGCTTAAAAACCCAGCTAAGTTTTGTAGAGACGTCTCTTTCTCTTGCTATTGAAATTCAACACAGGAATAGTAATGAAAAAGTGAGCAAAGATTTATTTTTAGAGGCTCAGTATGTGGAAATTATGTGAAATGTATTTATCTTTTGGAGGTGAGGTAAATGTAGTCTTTTACATTGTTTTTAAAGTAAGACCTGAATGGTATAATCATGTTCTTCTTTAATCACAAATTGCAAGACTACAACCAAACTAGGATCATACAGACCTTATTACAGAATAAGCTGGTCTGATAACGATCTTTTTAAATTGTATTTGTTTGGTCAGTATCTGAACAGAATATTTCTCAAAAATAAGAGTATGTAACATTAACTGTTTGTGGAGATAGATCAGGCCCAAACCTACTCATTAATTTGCAAAATGTTTATTTGCTTATTAAACTGTAGTCAATCACAAGTTCCTTTCAAGTATGAAATGTAACCCTTAACTAATAGGTGTTTACCTCTGAAAGACCAGATACCTGAATAAATATATCAAAGCTTATTAGCAGCTTAAGGAAATGCCAGTTAACAAAACAAACAAAAACTGCTGCTTTTTGTGACCCTGGGTTAGTCACGTCGCCTCCTTCTTCGCCATCCTTCGGATGACACTTAAAACCGAGGTCCTGTTGTAAGTGACTGAGCAGGAGTTCACCCCCTAGTCTCTTAAGTCGCTTTGGATAAAAGCATCTGCTAAATGACTTAATAATAATAATAATAATAATAATAATAATTACTTGTTTGTTGCTAGAAGGTAGTGGCGCCAGCATTTTCATCATAAAGGCACTTCAAGTAACTTACATACTCATGTTTTCCCAACTATTTAAAATAAACGTGATTGATACTTTCTCATCAAGTCCATCACAAATCTGTACAATGGTCAACAATCAAGCTATTATTGGTTAACTTTGTAGCTGAGAAAACTGTCCAAAGCATTAATAAGTACTTGGAATTATTTATTACTTTCTTAATAATAAAGACTGACATAGAGGCTTTGTGAGTTGACTTGTAATGCCAAGAGGTAAATTCTACACATGCAGACAGTTTTAGGATGGCTTTACTTGAAATGAGTACACACTAACTTACTCATAGCACCAGAGAATGCTTGGGATGGATCTGTTTGTTTCTTTCATACATCTTTGTTTGCATGGTATAATCAGGATACTGTATAGGACAAATTGCATTATGCTCTTTATATGTTATCTAGTATAAGCACTTTACAGATCTATAAACGTGATGTAAAAAATGTGTTGCCTGAATGATTTAATAAAATGTTATTGCAGTATTTCTGTGTAGTGCCCTAATTCACAGTCAATGCTGGGAACAAGTCTTGCTGTGACAAAGGGATGCTCTGCTTTCTTGTTAACAACAACAAAGAAAAGGTTTTATGGGATAAACGCGGAAATGTTCCAGTGAATTCAATTAAACATTTGTGCGTGGCATTGGTATTTCATTATTTCTGGCCCCTGTCAGCCTGGACCATACCAAAAACAACAGTCTTGCACACAGCAGCTCGTCTGAGCTATCAGCTGTCAGCTCTGTCAGTGTTGATGTGGGCTTTCATGTCCCCGCCTATCCGGACGTCAGTCAATCCCAGCTGAGACAAGCTTACCGCTTCCCTGCTTAGAAACACACACACAGGGTCCATAGACCAGTTGTGTAACAGTATAAATCTTGGGTCATTACAATGTGTACAGTGTAATAGAAACTGCTATTCCACCAGTGTAAAGTTTACAACACTTAAATTGTAAATTTTTATAATAAATGTTGTAAACTGTAAATAATGAACATGGAATCCAAGAACGTTTCTACACACTCGTATTGTTTCGTACTTGTTTTGTAACATTAACAGACAGTTTGTTTTTAACTCTAGAGAAAAGATAGAGTGCAAGCACGGGAGCTTTCCAAGTACTATATGTCCCAGTTTCAATTTAAATGGGTTTATGTGCGGTAATGTAAAACAAGAATAAAACCCAACGTTTGTGAGTCAATTTGCATTATTGAAGAAATGGGAGTCCCGTCCTTCCCATGTTATAAGCGATTCCGCACTATAGTGGGTGGTGTTATAGCGGGGTAGCACCGTGTAATGATCAAGTGTCTTTGTTTAGTAAGTGGCAACACCATCTAGAGCACAGCAGAACTGCTTTAAACTGTTCTTGCCAGCTGCAGAAATCCACATTTTAAATTTCCTTCAGCCTCCCGCATTGTACACGTTTACCTTTACCTGTCTCCCCGGAGGTAGAGGGCGTGGAGCATTTGGTATTGTACATTAGCAGGAAGCTGTTGGCGTGAGAGACTCAGGCCAGGTATGCTGCAATTGAGAAATAAATGCATAGCCTTCAGAACAAAATGAACCAAAAGGAAGCTTCTGTGCGTCTCTCTTCCTGTGTGTGTGGGCCTGTCTGCCAGCATGCAGTTTTTGTAAAATGTTCCAATCAAACAGCAACCTCGCGAGGGCCCTACGCTATAGTGTAACTTGCATATAGGTTCATCTGGCCCTGAGAGCATGTGTACTGAAATCTATACTACACTTGCTTTAAAATAAGTCCCTGTACAGAGAACCGGCAGAATTTCAGGTTCACAAAAACGTCCAAAAAGTATTGGTAATACCTGACTTCCTGACGAAAATCACTTCATGCTGTGTCCACTAGGTAATGCACCCATCTAGTGAGAGGCCAGGGGAGTGCATACCAGCACTGTGTACAGCAGGATAACCCATCTAATAGTTTGCCACTCCTTGTTGACCTTGGCATTGCTTCTTTACATGCTCACAAAACACCATAAAGTTTTTTAAACAACCAGAATTAAAGAGCTAAACTTACGTCAGAAAGACATTTCAGCCTTTATTGTTCAGGAAGAGTTCAGAGGTTACAGTGAATGCAAGCTCTACATTCTGTGTTCACACAGGTCAATGAAGGAAGGAAAGAACTGTGTCCTGGGGACTGGAATCCTGCACGAGAATTCTCTCAAGCCAAGCACACTCCTGTCACCTATTTGGCTATGGAATTACTAATTTGCAGAGATACCAATGCCAGAAATTCCTAATGAGTGACATATGAAAAAAATTAGGAATGAGAAATTCCATTAAAATGCATTGTCATTACCTTTCTTTTGGGAACAACACTGCAAAAATTGACACCAAAAATGTTCCTAAAACGAGCGTGCCTCACTTGATGTTTAGTCTTTACCAACTTTCAATGGTGCTGAAAACCTGGAATTGAATTGATCATAAGTTGCTTTCTAATGTTGGCCAAGTTACTTGGATTGTCTACAGGTCAGTGACCCTCAAGTTAAACATTAACTTAATGAGCAGATATTTGAATTACTGGCATTTTCTTTGTTGTTTGTACAATGTAGCATTTCCAGCAAACACCAGAAGGTGGCAGTAAAAATAACTTTAAAGTAACAGTCAGCTGATCAAATGGAAATTGAACAGAGGAAGTACAGCGTTTACCACTGTGTACTGGTTTTGCACAAAATATCGCGCACATTCTTAACTTTCAATTCATCACTGGCTACAAAAACGCATTGCTCGCTGTCCTGATAATTCGAATACATTTGGACCAGTGGGTTCCTGCTCAGATTTGCTAAAAAAAAAAAAAAAAAAAAAAAAAAAAAGCATCCATTCTGAAATGAGAGCTGATGTCGCAATGATTTAAAAAGGTAAGTCGCAACTTATTTGATCAGCCGTCTACGAATTGGTACAGCAAAGGTAGAAAATGAAATGCTTTACGTTGCTTTAGAATGGCAAAAATGGCATGAACATTTTACTCTGGTGCACAAAGTGCACTCTTCAAACTTTGTCAAAGGTTGTTCAGTAACAAATATTTTAACTAAAATAGACATATGGAAGAATAACAATTATTAGATAAGGTCTACGTTGAAAACAACGTAGACCTAGGAATATGGTTATCATAACTGATTATGAAACCACAATATGCGAGGTAAAATAAGTGCAATTATTACAGTAATGTGTTTATTGTGGGAGACACAAGATAAGCATTTAAATACATAGATTATGGGACGTTATTCAGCATGCCGTGAATGAAGGCCGACCCAGTATCTTGAGAGCCAAATGCTATAGCTCAGTACACTTAATTACTGAAGATACTTAATAACCCATGTTGAAGGTGTCAGCTTTTCACTGTTGGTGTTTAATGTAAATGTTACAACACCATTTTGAGAAAAAAAAAAGTGATTTTTTTTTGCACCTTCTGTGTGATAGTGTGTGTATGTACATCTGCGTTACATTATTTATTTTAAGACATAGAGTGCTTAACCAGCTATGATGTAACTTGTTACTGTAAGGATATTCATCAGCGCACGTTATTGTCATAATGTGGAGGCTATCTGCCTATATCGGAGATGTGACATTTTTTAACCAAAAAACCTGTCCAAAAATCTACTTGTCCTTCTTAAATACTTGTCCACTCCCCGTCGCACAAAACAAATACAAAAAAGATTTTGGTTTTATTTAACAAGGCGGGTCTAGCCTTGTAGCTTGTGGTTCACTAAATTCTTCAAGATACACAAAAGGTTCCCTGTGTCCCCACCTCACCCCAACAAATGTATAACATACTTTAAGGAAATGCGTCTTTCAGTGCCGCTTTGAACACATTTACTAGTACATATAAATACATACTACAAGTACAACTATAACAAGTAATACAAATACAAAAGTAGCTTTTTCTTGTTCGTTTTTGTCCCCCCCCACTCTTTCTCTACAAGTTGAATCCAACTCCTGGTGTACAGGTGTTTTAGCTTGTTGTATCGCAGATTAAAAAAAAAATAAAAATTGCCAGCTATTACTGCTGATTTGTGGAATTCAGATTTTTCTTGACGTTTTCGAATTTCTAACTGCTGAACCGCAAATTTTCAAAAGGGCTTGTAAAGTTTCTCTGCATATTTTTACTTTTTTTTTTTTTTTTTACCAAAATTCACGTAGTATTAAATCAATCAAATTCTGCAGACAAATTAGTTTTTTTTCCGTTTGTTTATTTGTTATATCCTTTTTTTAAAAAACCGCATTTTACAGCAATTTTTCCTCATCTAAACATCTTGTCACATGATGGCTAACAAACACTGCTACAACAGGCTATTCAGTTTTCACACATACCGTGGCAGATTATTTATTTATTTATTTATTTATTTTTTATACACTGAAAAATTAAATACAGAGATTAATACATAAACACATTGCCATGATTTACAATACACACTCTCTCATATACAAGCAGCATTTCATTTCGTCATATATTTCTATATATATATATATAGCGTTTAAATCCAACAAAAAAATATGTAAATATCAAACTAGGTTAGCTACACTAAAAGTGAAAGAAAAAAAAAAAAAAAAAAAAAAAAAAACATTTTTTTCCAGAAAGTTCGTTTTTTTGTTTGTTTGTTTGTTTGTTTTTTACTAGATTGCAGCATTTAAATGTCAGGTTCGTGCATCAAGAAAGCAGTAGCACTTATTTGCTAATTTACAAAGAAAAAAAACACAAATAAACTCCTTCAATTTAAAATGGTAGTCTATGTGTTGACAGGTCATCTCTTGTCAGCCATTTCTTAGGTTCTTTGTAACCAATAGGAAATCAGCTACTTCCCAGCTAGCCAATCAGAAGTGATAGGGGTGGGTCGAAAACCCTTATTAAAATATGTGTGTTTTGGCAAAGGACATCCGCAATTCAGTTTTTCAGAAACTTGCGTGGCTCTAAAAATACCCAGTGTTTTTTTTTATAGTAACAGAACGAAATAGCAAAAAAACCAAACACATAACCCCCCCCCCCCCCCCCAAAAACAAAACAAAACAAACCTTTTTTTTTTTTTTTTTAAACGGACAAAGTGTAAAGGCAAAACTTGTCGGTCACACAAGTCTTGTTGCACCTGGCGTCTGGCGATCCTAATTGCACATTCCTGCTGTATAATGTAGAATATTGTTCAGTTGTTATGAAACTTGGTTCACATATTTTTATTAAAAGTATTAGAATCTGAGTGTATGTGGAGTGTATTAATCTTTATACATTATGTCAAGCTTTTTACATACACATGACTGGATGTAGGTGATGGTGATTTCCTTTTTCAACATCCTCAGTTTGTTTTAGAAGCTTTAAAAGCGATGGAAATAAGACTCCCATTGTATAGCAGTTTTATCCATTCCTGGTATTACTATGAGTTTAATAAGACACACCTGAGGTTGTTACCTGTACACTGGGGCTAAACAAGATTGTATTAAAATCAGGAATGGGTGAAACTGCTATGCCATAGGAGTGTTATTTCCATCCATTAGGATAGTGCTTTTACTGTGTAACAAGCTGTTTTTTAGTAGTTCATCAAACTTTCAGAATAAAATAATTTATTATCACCTGTTGGGGGTTCCTGGCGGCTGTAGGTTCTCCCTTAGCTTTTTTGCAATATATAAAAATATTTTAATGAAACACATATAATTATACTTATTTGTATCTATCTATCTATCTATCTATCTATCTATCTATCTATCTATCTATCTATATTACATTCTTTTATGATGTAAGGGAGTTTCTGTCTGTTCAGACACTGTGGTCTCAGATCATGACACTGATACATTCAGCGGCTGGCTGTGAGTGCAGTGTCGGTCTTATCCTCATCCTTCCTCAAGTTAGAGATGTGTTAGGAGATCTTTGTAAAGTGCTGCTGTATTATATTAGTGTAATTTGAGCAGTGTATTAGTATAGTGTATATGCCTGCAGTGCTTTTTTTCTTGCAAAGTCTGTAATGCTTGTTTAAAGCTTCCTCAATCATTTACACTATTCCTAGGTAGCTGTAGCTGGCTGTGTGCTGTAGTAGTTCCCCGTTGAAAGAAAAGTGATATTTTGTGCTGTTATTTTGGGCTTTCTTTTGGAAGATTATAATTTTAGTCTTGTTTAAATGAAATTGAATTAACATTTTGCAGTATTGGTCTAACAGGCTTAAGCTCTGTTGTAAGCCCCCTTCTGTTGGTGATAGAAGAAGTAAGTCGTCAGCATAAAGCAGCCAGCATTTCCACTGCCAGGCTTGCCCAGGCTGGAGGAGCCAGCATTTCAGGAACCAGCCTGTGCACTGTCAGCGTTTCCACTGACAGCATCGTTGTTGTCAGCATTTCCGCTGCCAGCATTATCAGTGTCAGCCAGTAAGCTGTCAGCATTTCCGTGGACAGCATTGACACTGACAATACCTCCATTCCTGGCCCAGACTTTGGGGCCTTTAAGGTCATGTGTGCTGCACACAAGGAGGTAGATATGTGGCGGGGTGCCCCGACCCTGTGATTTTTGTGTTGTATGTGATTGTTACAGAAATACAATACAATTTATTTATATATATTTTTATTGTAAAAATTTAGTCGCTGCCAATAATTTTTTTATTTTCTCCCATTTTGAAATGGCTGCTGTCCTCCGAAGCGTGTGCCGTCAGCCGCCCGTTTCTTTACACACTGCGGATTCACCATGCAGCCGCCCAGGAGCTACAGCGTGGAAGGACAACACAGTCCTTAACAGAAAAAAAATAAAATTAAAAATTAAAGATACATATATTGGAAATGTGCAAAGTATCTGAAAATCACATTCAATGTGGTCATTTAAAAAAAAAAAAAATCACATTTTAAACATTGCATGTATAAAAACAAGTTTTAAAAGAAATATCTTTAAATATGTTACGTTTAGATTTTGTTTTTAATAGGCCTACTTTAAATCAATTTTTCTGAAGCGTTTACTGACATTTTTAAAATACTATCTGTAACTAAGTTATTAGTAGTAGTAGTTAATCTAACTTTAATAATATGAAATTATTTGGTTTGTATTTGCATTCAGCAACATGTGAAAAGCAAATACAAACAAGACTTTTTTTTCACAACACTGTTTCGCGCTGAAGTTTAGTCCCATATTTCTCAGTTCCTGTGTAATCTTCTGGTGGACTTTATCATTTCAGACAGTATGACCTTGTGGTCCATTCTCAAAACAAATCCACACCACTCCTCTGTGTGCCCCTGTGTCTACTGAATTTGACGTCATGTTCCACAGTGGAGCTTTTACTTTGAACAGTACTGTAAACACCCAAGCCACAGTGGAGCTTCTACTTTGAACAGTACTTCAAACACCCAAGCCTTGCTGGCTGGCCCGACTTGGTTCCAGCTTGGCTCGGGTGTGCAAGTGTGAAAAGGCTAAGTAACAAGTAACATTTGGCATGGAAAACAAATATGGCAAACTACTTTATACAGTAGCTCAAAATATTATTTTAATAAAATATAGTCTATTTCTTACTAAGGAATTATGTGTGTGGAGGTCTCTCATTTTTGGTATGGCTAAATGTATCGCAGCAACATTAATCGGATTGATCGCTTCACCAGTTCCCAAGAAGAAGATATTGAAAGGTTTTTAAAAAAAATGCGTTGCCATCTAGGTTGACGAGGGAGCGCAGTTTTTTTGGTATTTGAATTGTATTCTACCTGGGATAATAAATGTCAAGTTTGACATTGATTGGTTACGTGATGTTCGAGCATAAGTGTTTAAACAGCAGTCGCTGTATTAAAATTAAAACTTCACTTTCAGTGAGGTTAAAATGCTCTCAGCTCTATCGACTTCATATAGCAGAGATAAACAGTGAGCAGCTTATCCACAAACAACCGCTCATCCATTTTGATGTTGTAATAACCATAGCGACGAGTTCAAAGTTCAATTGATTTGCACTGTCAGTGACTGCAGTTTGAGCAGGGCGATTGTCGGTAAAAAGTATAAATTGCACGGCGACATGACACAACATGATCGGTCGCTTGCTCTTCAACGACAGTTGAGCGATGGAGTATAAACTGTCCTCAAGTGTACAAAAATGTACCCGCCACTGTGCGTGGGAAAGAGTTTAAAAAAAACAAAACAAAACAAAAAAGTTAAATGAAACACAAAACAGCAGAGCGTTTACTATACTGCTGTCTCTACACATACAAATCACCAGCACCAACCAAAAACCCTCCACCACACAAAGGATTTCTCCTTCCTTATATGCCATGTGGCTGCAGCCTAATCAATCATCAGTTAATCAATTACCTACTTCAGGCTCCAGCCACATTCTCACGTGCATTTTGGCAGGGAGGAATTTAACTCCTTCCCTGCCAACCCAATATTCCCCACACACACATTAATTACAACGGCAGGGCTACTGCCCTGCCACATACCTCCCCCCTTGTTTTCAGCACACATGGCGGCAGTGGTCCACCTCCCCCCTTAACCCTTTGAGTAGTACGAACGTATCAGTACATTCACTGCTCTCTGGTCACCAGCGAGTACGAACGTACCGGTACGTTCTGCAAGTTTAAATTTGAATTACTGAGCCTACAAAACTTCTGATAACAAGACATTGTAACACTAGGTTTCTGTAACACCTTTTATTGGTCTCTTGCGCCCAATTACATATAATAAACCATCACAAAAGTGTCAGCAATGTCTGTAAACTGGCGAAAATGGCTCGGTAAGAATTCAGATTCCGATTTAAATTCAAATACATACAATTCTTCCGCAGAGTCAGATGTCAGCGAGTGTGTCAGTGAAGAACTAAACGTAACTAAACCCTTAATTGAACTGATAATTAGCTTAATTAGGCCTTTTTAATTGTTTTCTGTGTTTTCAGGCCACTCTCAAAAACTCTTATTCGTGCTTCTTGTAGGATATCTTTCTTTGATTTTGCTAGGGGCGAAAAAAAGAATACATATCCGGTAAAATGTTGCTAAAAACTGGTTTCCTTCATGTGCCTACAGTAGGAAAATAAATATTGTGTGACTGTCTCTGGTCACGTAATTACTGTAGGGACGTGCCATGGGGGGCTCCATCGCTACTCTAGCCAAATCTGAGGACCTGGAGCCAGGGGAACAGGATGACAAGTCAGCTGTGTTGCCACCAAAGAAGAAGAGCTCAGGGACCAACTACCAGAGCATCAATGGAACAGTGTCAAGCTCCTACCTAGACAAAGTGGGGCGGAGCAACATGAACTGTCCGTCCTGCCAGGGAACAGGCCGGATCCCCAGGGGTAAGTACAGAGGGGAGTAGGTAGTATACATATACATATCAACCCTCTTTATACTGCCAGGTAAGGGCCATGGGCAAAACGGGCAATAAAGCGAGGGTGGCATTATAGCCAGGGTCAAAAAAATAAAAATAAACACACACAAAACCTTCTGTGTTTGCAATAAATTCAAATGTTTTTTTGTTCTCCAGGCCTTTTTAATAAAACATTAATTTATTAGTTTTATTAAAACAGTTTTCTCTGGATTCGTAGCACAAACTGTGGATTCGTTAATCAACAATATATCTGCCCCGCAGGCCTCTTCAAGCCATACAGACACTTTTAGTTAAGATTAATAGAATTAATCAAAAGATCAAAGGGGGACGTCACAGAAATGTGTTAAGAGCAGCTATGTGCCCTAGTACTGTACTTGCAGGAAGTTTGTGACAATTTATGGTAGATCTTCCTACATCATCTTCTTCCCTCAGATCAAGAGGAACATCTGGTGGCTTTGATCCCATACAGTGACCAGAGGCTTAAACCTAGTCGCACGTAAGATTTTGTCATTTATTTGTACTTTTTGACACAACTTACAGTGGAATTTTACAATGCAGTATGTGGAAATCTGTTAAACGGATTGTTAATGCATTGGTCCTAATAACAGATCCCTGTGCTCTTATGTTTTTTACAGTACCAGAGCCCTGATTGTTTGTATTACTTTTGTTTCACAGGAAGCTGTATGTGTGTGTCTCTGTGATTATCTGTCTGCTGGCCTCAGCTCTGGTTATCTTCTTTGTGTTTCCCCGGACTATCACAGTGACAGCAGTGGGCATTAAGTCAGTCTTTGTTTGGTACCCACAAGATGCCGTCAGCATGAATATTACAGTGAGTATCAGTTTGACTGGACTGTCAGCTTTCAGCGAAATTTGTCAGAAATCTAAGCAGCTCAGAGAAAAAAAAAAAATGTGATGTCATGACCATCAACAACTTTTAAAATTTTGATCTGTGCTTTATTTTTATATGTTACAATGTGGGAATTGTGATTATGTAAGGGGCCTGTTAAATTAATACATTCCCCGGACAATTGAAATATATATATATATATATAATATATATATATATATATATATATATATATATATATATATATATATATATTTATTTTTTTTTTTTTTTTTTTTTTTTTTTTTTTACCAAATATTTTGTCTAATTTTATTTCTGAATTTGAATTTGAATTTTCTGAATTTTATTCCAGAACATTGTGGAAATCACCAACGATAACTTCTACAGCATTCATGTCTCCAGTCTCAGTCTGCAGGTTATGTGGTATGAAACCATGGTTGGGAAAGTGAAAAGTGAAAATATTACTGTCGTCAAACCTCTCAGCAAGAGCCAGGTAATGTGATGGGGGGATGCAACTGAAACACAGATTGGGCAGGGCTTGAGTTTCCAGAACTGTCCATTTAGCTTGACTGTTGCTGTTGTTACAGCTCCAGCCCTCTAGTGGAGGTTAACCCTTTAGTCTACATTTAAAACGGACCAGAGTCTCAGATTGTGGAATTCCCTCTCCCTCTCAGTCTGGGAGCAAACAAAATCTAACAAAAGAATCCCCTAAATCGTTTGCACTTTCATTAGATACATATGTCTCAAATGTGCAGTTTTCAAAGAAGCATGGGTTATAGCATGGGTTATAGCAGTGGTGAGCAGTGGGGGGGGGGGGGGGGGGAGCGGAGTCAGTTCAGGCAGTCAGTCATAAGGGGGGGGATACACATTTGAACAAAATGGGCTTCATTTACAGCCATTTATAAAGTCTAAGTGCCAGCACAAAAACACAGATACTGCTTTTCAAAATATGCAGTGCACTTACCGCATTGTCCATCTTTGCTGCATCAGAATCTTGTTTGGTAAAATTTGTAGTAATTCCAAACACTGCTTTGCTGTCCTGAACTCTAATTGCAATGTGTATTGGGGTAGCAATGAATTTCTTACAAAAACGAGTGACTTATAGTACCAGTGCAGACAGACAGCCTGGCACCGTGAGCTGTCAAGGCTGATTGATGTGCTGTCAGAGGCTCATGAAATAATAGCAATGTCAACAGACAGCTCAGAATGGGGACTGATAGAATCAAACTTCAATATGGCTGCAGTTCCCAACTGATAAACACAAATAATACCGCAACATTTAATTGTTATAATATGTAATCGGTCAATTTGACCGCGCCTGGTCGGAATAGGCATGACAGTTTTTGTCTGGCTAATTTTTGCAGCTACCCGATTCCTTCTTTGTCAGGGTAACTGGTACATATATTCAGGAAAGGTCAGTCAAGAAAATCGTAAACACACACAGCAATTTAAATTTAAATTCCAAAAATGATAATCTTGGCCGTGCTAGTGTTAAATTCGAGTACAGTGTAGGGTTGCGTGTATTAATGTGACTATCTGAGGACACAAACAGCAACAGGACTAACTGCCGAGTAAAGACAACAAAGACATCTGCCAGAGTTATCCATGTCATACAGGCAGCCATTTACAAAGAAGCCTCATTAGCATCCTGAGGAATACCAAGAGAAATTTTTACAATTTCAGCATTTCTAACAAAACAGTAATAAATGTTTAATTCATGTTTCAGATATTGAATTCATACAGCTGCTATCAGAAAGCATTTCAGTAAATTGTGTGGCTTAGTTTTATATGTTAGTTTGGACTGCCTGGGTCTGGATTAGCAAGAATCTGCTGTGCTGTAGTTCCACATTATAACAGTTTTTTTTTTTAAATTTTATTTCTGTTTTGTGTTTACAGTTTAATTACACAGTTGGAATCCAAGTAAATGATCCTGGAATTCAGTAAGCACTTACTGTTCTTGTTTTTTTTCTTCTTTATAAAACATGCATGTAAAACTGTGGTGGTTTTCTGCAAAAGCTCTTAATGTTTTCAACTAAAAGCTTTACCTCTTTGTACATAATGTGTACCCTGTTTGCCATTCTCTGTCATTAGATGCCAAATAAAATTGCTCACATGTGTAATATAAACTGATGCATGAACCTCTAAAATTCCCCCCTGTAGGCGACTAAAATAATATTTACAGTGGTCAAAAGTAACTCACACGCCCTCAGAACGTCTGTGCTGTCTGTGGGTCTCTCGCTATATCCCGACCCTCGATATATAGCAGATTTATATTGGCCCCCGACACCCGCGAGTGGGTGGTGTATAGGGAAATAAAACTAATACAAAATGTCATTATCTTTTCCTGTTCGACCAATAAAAAATATAAGAACAAAAGAAAATGTATGAGAGGAGGCCATTCGGCTCGTCAGTGCTGGTCTGGTTCCTAGTAGCCGACTGATCTCTAAACCTTATCAAGTCGGGTCTTAAAAGATACTAGTGCCAACAATGTGCCTAGGGAACCTGGTCATTGTGTACAGAAGTGTCCCCTTCCCCCATGTATTGGTTAAGGTTAACTATGGCAACTCCTTTTAAGATTTTAATCAAGTGCCCACTAATTTCTTTGTTCTCTGCTAAATGGCTTCAGTTCATCCAGCCTTTCTTTGTAGCTCATTCCTTTAAGCCCTGGGGTTAGTCTGTGCTCTTTTTTGGACTCCAGGGCCACCATATCCCTTTGGTACTGTGGTGACCAGAATTGGACACAGTACATTAAGTGCAGTCTCACCAGCGCATTATACAAACTCATCCTTTGATTTGTATTCGACACTTTTGGCTATAAAGCTAAGCATGTTGTTTACCTCTAAAGTGTTGAATCAGTCACTTTATATGATCATGCCGCAGGTATAAAACTTTAATCATTAACATAACCATTCTTTCTAAAAGGAAAATGTAACAGGCGTCACAGCCCAAGATGTTACTGGCAGGAATTAGAGAGACAGAAGCTGCAGTGAAGCACTGTATAGTTACAAAACATGAAAAATATTGGTAACGCTTTATATTGCTTGGCATAAATTTAATATTAAATAGATATGAAATTGCATATTAATGTTAAATTAATATAATAGATATGCAATTGATAGTACATTTACGTTCAAGTATTCATTGTTACTTTACATTAACATTTAAGTCAGATAAACTGTATTTTCAATTAAACATGTAAATAATGGGAAACATATTTTCAAAGGTAACAAAACTTAATATAAATGGACGTGATATGCAATTACATTTTCATTCGACATTTGGCAATAAACCAGCTATTGCATATTTATTAAATATTAATTTAACATTAGTGTAATATGCAATTGCATATGTATTTAATATTAATTTATGCCACACAATATAAAGCATTACTGAAATATCTTCAGAATTTCATTCAAGGACTGTTAATTATTTTTAAGTTGTAGTTTTTGTAACATTAAAGGGTGTCCTCTTTTCAGAAAGAAAATGGTGCTAGTAGAGTAAAAGGCTTTGTGAACTTCCCTTTGTTTATTAATCGTGAAAGAGTACCCCCTTCTGGTGAACTTTTAAACCAGGATCTCTGACACAGTTTGTCATGTAGCCTCGTGTAGTTTGACACATTGTGTACAAGAAAAATAAGGCTGATACCAAAAGTACACAAAGTCAGATTGTTAATGCATTTTAATAGTCTCTTACCAGGCTAGTGCCATTTCACATATTCTATGTATATACTGTGTATAGATACAATATTATAAACTGCTCACTGTTAATTCCCTTGTACAGATTTGTTTTATTTATTTTTAGAATAAAACTTTTTTGGTGGCTAATTGCATGTTACAGTAGCAATAGCTGTGGCAGTTTCATGTTCTCAAAGTGTGTGAATGATCTTAGCATTTAATAATTTGCTACACACTTTTGTGTTTTTACAGCAAATACTGCACGATGTCTTCAATCAAGATTCACACGATGTTTTTTCATATTCAGTAAGTGTCCAATAGAGTGTATTACAAAAGTATTACATAGCTGGACTTCTGTGAAGAAGCCAGTCAAAGTACAACACAGTTGATTTTGTATTAAACTTATGTCTTAAAAGTACGTAATTGTAGCAGACTGAGCAGATTTTTAAACAATGTCTGAACTTAGGTTTTTTCTCTGTCTTGCACAGGGGGTCGGTCAATGTTTTATATATGGCCCGCACAGAACAGCTGTCCCTTGATGCCTATGAGTTTGTAGACTGTGGAGCCAACACCACGACCCCATACAGCTTCAACCGTCCTGGCAGTGAGCAGTGATGAGCAGCAGTCTCATTAACCCACAACAAGACCGCTACTGTCACAATAGCTGAAGTACTCCAGCTAATGTTGGCTATTAACCCTACTGTGATCATTTTGGAATAAAGGGACTTCAAGAGAATTTGAATATTAATTTATAGTTACACAAGGAATTAGCAAAACTATTATACAATTAGTTTTTAAGATATAAAACATTTTGTATTACTTTAGTAGTACAGTGTAATCGATACATATACTAATTATATAATTGTTTTATTAATGCAATACTGTATCTTACTCGCTCACATTTTATTTTTATTTTTTTACTTTTTGTGGTTGTCTTTGACTTTACTGCATTTGGAGGCTACAGTAGCAAAACAAAACAGTCCTTAACAGTCTTTATGTGAACGTGGCTCACAGTAACCAAGACAAGATTATTCATTTTGTTTTATAATAAGGATTATAATGTTCCAATGTCCTCTGCATTTAGTGGATATTTATACATACTGGCCTTCTAATTGTCAGCTAATTTGAGAAAAAAAATGTAATGAACATCAAACTTAATTACTCAAAACAATCTTTAAAAAAAAGTCCTGCGAAGCATTCCTTAAAACAGCTGATGCATGAAACCTAGACCCAAGAAACTTTATTGAACACAAACCAGTGAACCAATTATTTGAATGCTTCTACAGTTTTTTCCCTTTACTTTTGCCCTGTTTTATTTTACAGATAAACCAATAGCTACTGCAAAAGTAACTAGAACATTACTTTTATAGTTCAAAATATTTGTATCATTGTGAAGAGTCTCTGTCTGGTAAATGTCCCACGAAGTGTGTTCTGAACAGATAGAGCATGGGGTGTGACAATTGAGTCATGCCTTCTCTCCACTCTCCATTCTTCCGTGCCCGCTCCTTCTCTTCCATAGCCCCTCTGTGGTGGAACCAGCTACCGCAGAACTTTGCCTCCTCAAGACCCCACTGTTTAGACTGCACTTGTAGATCTCTTGATCTACCCCTCCTACCATGCCCTGCACTTGCCTGACCTACACTGAATCCTCAGCTGATGCACTATCCTTGCGCAATTGCACTACTAATATGTCTTTGTAGATATACCTTGCTGTAATCCTTGTTGCATCCTAGTTCATATTGTACTTTAGTAGTATTATTTGCACTTACTGTAAATTGTACTTTAATAGTAATCTTGCATTGTAATACTTACTGCCCTGTAACACCTATAAATTGCCTTGGATTAGGTGTCTCCCAAATAAATAAACAAATTATGCATTGCCCATTTGTGAGATGGCAGTTGCAGTATCATGACAGTCCACAAGATGTCGCTCCTAGCACTTACATTGTTCTTTGCTTAAATGGCAGTGCAAGAAATCTGCCCACAGCCTTAAATGGATAATCTTGCAGAGAATCCTAATGAGAGATGTGAGATTCCCCCCCCCCCAGGGTGATGACAGTCAGCTGCAGTTTGCTGTGCTGTTGGTTCTGCCTGTATTGACATCTACAGTGGTAGCCAAAACCAGGAGGTAATGTGGACCAAAATACTAAGGGTTAAGGAAAGAGGCTTTCAAGAACACTAAACTACATGTGTAAGCAGGTAATATTCAACATATATATTTGACACAGATTTGATTTTTTTTTTTTTTTGCTTCTATTGGGATCACGTCAAAGTGAATAGATGTTTTGATAGTACCCTACTCTTTTTAATGTCACCTTACTGTACAGTAAATTCCAAGTGTACAGCATGCACATTTCAGAGCGTGCCAACTGTCCGCAGTGTAATAATGATAAATTGGAAGCAATATTTTTATGTACTTTTTAAATGTTTTATTTGCATTGGCATGTATTATTTATTAATGATCCTTGGGGGGGTGTTTGTACAATTACACATCAGAATATTATAATATTATATTAAAAAGACAGAGTTATGTGCTTGAGCCAGTAAATTAATGTAATACTTCGCACAGTGTACTTCTCTTTCCTTCCTCCAGCACTGTTGTAGCACCTAGTCGCTATTAAAGAATGTGTACAACTTAGACACGCTGTAAATTTATAGCCAGGCTACATCACTCTAGAGCAGGGGTAAACTAATGTGATCCTCTTTATCTCCATCCATTCGCGTTGCTTTCTATCTGATGTAGACAGCTGAAGTGTAATGCTGGCTCCAGGGATCAGCTTATTTTGCCTCCCCAGCGCATCAGCACACACACCACAGTGCGGTCTCCTCAGCGCATCAGCATGACAACCGTCTGGATTGAGCTAAGTAGGGTACATCTGTGGGGTCTTCAAGTGGGCACCTTCCATCCTCTGTTTCGTCGACTAGCCCATGACACCCCAAGAGGGATCGATAGCGATTCTGGCATCCCAGCATCACCCCCTCAACTCAGCCCAGCTTACTTACCTGTACATCAGTGTTGCTTTCTTCCTGTTGTGCTTGAGCTCCTCAGCCAGAATCTTTCCATCTCAACCACAGCCAGTTGCTGCTCCTTTCTGCTGCTTGAGATAAGTTCTTCACTATGCTACAAATCTTGGCCACTGAACCCAACAGCTCTGAGAAACCGGTTGTAGAGTGTGCCACAAATCCTTGACAACCCACCTCCACTGGGTAAACCCAGACTCTCCATCCTTGCTGTTTGCTTCAGCAGCTAGTTGAGAAGTTTCTTCCTCTCATATGCCTCATCCACAGCATCTTCCCATGGCACTGTTAACTCTACCAGATGAACAAGGCGTGCTGATCCAGACCACAAGACAATATCTGGTCAAAGATTAGTTGTGGCAATCTCAGGTAGAAAAATAAGCAGTTGACCAACATCTGCCAGCTTCTTCCAGCCTCTAGCAGCTTCCAGTTGTCCTGGGCGAGGCTTGGTTTTAACACCTTTTCTTGGTGGTTGCTCTCCTGTATGGAGGAATATTGTCTTTTGTTTGTGATGCTTTGATGGAACTGGCGGCAACTTATTGGTCAGGTTACGCTTGTCTTCCAATGCTAAGGCCAAACATCGCAGCACCTGGTCATGGCGCCAAGTAAACCGCCCGTGGCTAAGACCCACCTTACACCCCGTCAATTTGCCTTAATGTTGCAGGTGATGAACACAAAGACATGCCTCCCTTACGCATCTGTCCCGTGAATCTACTAATGTCATTTCCAGTTGGACCTTGGTGCACTTAAACTCCTCGGTTAGAGTTGAGACTGGCAGCTGCAGTATTCCTTTACCATCAAGTCCCACTCTGCTGAGGCAGTGTGGAACTTCCAACAATCTCCTGACTTATGAACTGATTAAAGCTTCCAGCTTCCCAACTTGTCAAGGAAACCTGGTACATTCCAGTCGCACGAGGAAAACATAATACAAAACAGGGGGTGCCTTCACGGAGATCACTCTGTGCAGATTCTGACGAATTTAGCCAATACTGATCTCCGTGAACACACCCATTGGCTAAATTGGTCAGACGCATCCAAGTTCCATTTTAACGACGTGACGTTTTCTCAAAGCGATGTCTCTCGCATCGCTTGCAGCTGGTGTGGAGATAGTCCAGTGTAGATGCAGATTTACCGTTCGGGGCAAACTTCTCCCCTGTGCAAAAGTCAATGTCTGAAGAAAAAAAAAAAAAAACACAAAACAAAACAAAAAGGTGCAAAACATTCTCTAGCATCCAGCAGTACATTTAAAACAAAGCCAAGCAAGGAATATTTTAACTGTTGAATGTATTATAAATGTTGTACATGTTATTGTTTGTGCTTGTTTAGCCCTGCCCTTTAATCAGCTGCATGTTGGAATGATAGGTGCTGTACAGCGTTGTGCGGCTCTGTGGGTTTACTACTGAAAAAGATTGAACAGTAAAAATGTGGTTTACCAGAGCTTCTTTGCAAAAATAAATAAATACATGTTCGCCTCACATGACTTCTCTACATTTTACACCCCAGCACCCACTATGGTACAGTTAGGCGCCACTGGATGTGTGCATGGTATTTTAAAAACTAATTGCACCGTAGCCCTCAAAATAAAAAGGAAGTGGCTGCAGAAAAAGTCGAGCGAACCCGAATAAACCCGAAACCCACAAAAACAGGAAATTAACGATAAACACAGGAAATACATTCTGCCACTTCGTCATACTGCGTACAAATTATAACTGTACAAACTAAATGTTTTTAGAGTTAATAACAGTCATGTGTTAAACAACACTGCAGTTTCGCAAAAAAATAAAGAAATAAAAAATGAGAGAGAACAATGACGTCATGTGAGGTCAGGGGTCCCATGGGCACCAAGATGGCTTTTGTTGGTGGAGGATGTTTTGATTTTGAAGCGTGTTAATCTCGGGATCAAGATTCGTGTCTTGCATAGCAAAACGTTATTTTAAAAGACGCGTTCAATAATATTTGGTGTTTTTTGGCTAGTAAAGAGCACGCAAACGACGACTAGTACTAATTATTTAAGTTGTTTGTGGTACAGTTTTTTGCAGATTGAATCTGTAAGAAACCTCTAATAAATGGCCGAAGGTGGAGCTGACGAGCTGCAGAAGCTCGAATATCTTTCCTTGGTTTCCAAGGTTTGTACTGAATTGGATAACCATCTCGGGATCAGCGACAAAGATTTGGGTACGAGTCTTACATTTTGACTTTGAGTTACGGGACCCACTGTGCTTGCTGAAATTCATTCCAGCTGAGCTCAATTGCTTAACTAGACCCTTAATTGAACTGATAATCTGTTCAATTAGATATTTCTGATTGATTTCAGCTCTTAAACAGTTGCAGAGGTCAAGTTACTTATACAATGTTATAGCTAACTTGAACTCTGCAAGAGCTGAAAACAGGTAAAAAGGTCTAATTAAGCAAAAGTATCAGTTCAATGAAAGTTTTAATTAATTGAGAACTCAGTTGGATTGAACCAGCACAGTGGGTCAGACCAGGATTGGGAAACCCTGTCGTAGTGTATTTTGTTTATATATGTAATATGGCATTTAATGTAAATGTTAATGATCCATTTGCACTTGTTTCTAGCTGAATTTGTGATAAACCTGGCTGAAAAGAACCCCACATTTGATTCCTTCAAAGGAGTACTGATTAAAAATGGAGCAGAATTCACAGTAAGGCTTTGAGATCTGACTGTAGAGATTCATTCCTAATTTGATGGATTACTTTTATTGCTTCCACAGACTCTGATTTAGCACTAATCTTGGACTACATTGCGTTAGTTAAGGTAGTCAAAGATTAGTCTTGTGCTTTATGAAACCAACCAGTAGCTTAAGTTAATATTGTTCCCTGCATTTTCAATAACATAGTAGGTTTTTATATGGTTTGTATTTGTTGTAAATGTTACACACCATTCATTTACAGTGGTTAAGTTAAATGTTAAAATTGTTTAGGGGGGAAAAAAAATAGCATAGTCTCATAGCAGGACATTTCCATTGCTCTTTTAGCTGTTCTGTTTTCATTTAGTGTTTAAACTTTTGCAGCCTTATTTTTTTTATTTAATAGTTTTTCATATGCATCTGACATTTATGTTATAAATACATTTTCAACCTTTGAAAATAATATAAGATTGAAAGACTTTTACCAAAATTATTTACCTTATTTTGAATCCAGTTTCTTATCTAAATCCTTTTTTTTTTTTTTTTTTTTTTTAGGATTCTCTTATTAGCAATTTGTTGCGTCTCATACAAACAATGCGACCTCCAGCAAAGCCGTCTGCAAGTCAAGGTACACTTCTACAGTGCTGCTGTCTAAATAATGTTGCTTTTAAATTCTGTGATTGATGTGTTAGTGCCTTATTTCTGTCTTCATCAAATCATGCTTTTCAGGGAAGGAACCAGTGCTTAAATCAAAGTCTGAAAAGGAGAAGCTGAAAGAGCTCTTCCCTGCCCTGTGCCGGCCAGATAATCCACATACGAGAGTGAGTTCAAATAAATTAATACAACATTCTTAGAATTCAGTATTAAACGACATACAGTTTAGGTTAGGTCTATACAGAGGATGCTTTTTAACCATTTAAAAAAAAAAAGTTATTGGATTGTGGAACTTAATGCAGTGTGTTTGCCATGTTTTATATCAAAGTAAATAACAGGATGTTTTTAAATAAGATTCATATCAGGAGCTGTTTGCATGCCCCATGCTTGGTTTCAGGAATGTGAAGATTGTTTAATGTGACTTGTCTGCTGGGAGACAGTTCCCAATAAATAAAATATATACCTTTGCAAGGAACAAGCACACTGTCAGCTATGATTCCAGTAATCCAAACATTTTAAAAGCTCTTAAATTAAACTATAAAATATTTTCATGAGATGAGAAGAATGAGACCAGTATGGCAATTTCTCGCTGCTGTAGACCCTTACAAATAGCCTCTGATATAACATTGTGTTACACGGCTGCACTATACACTTGTCAGGAACCTAGCTAATACACAGGACAGCTAGGCTGTTTACCTGTTATAAAACAAAACACACACAGTACCTTTCAGTTGGCAGCAGGGTTATATAATTGAACATTAATTGAACATCCTTATATGTCTGTGCAATTTTAAGGACTTTTGCAATCCATATTCTTGAGCAGACCTGTTATTTATTTCTCTTTGAGACTTGTAGTTTACAAAAATGGCCATTAAAATTCTAGTACTTTTTAGGGACTATTTAGTACATTTTTAGAGCACTGATGCAATGATGGCTCCTGAACTATTATACAAAACACTACATGTTAGAAGTTCAGTGCAGTTCAGTGTATGCAGCAAGTATCAAGAAGATATGTACTTTTGAAAGATCTGATCTCTCAAACAAGGCCCCATTTCATTGCTAATTTTCATCTGTCCTGGACACACCCCATTATAGGCCCGTACCTTTGCAATATCAAAGGCGAGGTGGGGACATAGTTGATGTGGAATGACCCAGTTATTTTTATTGAGTATAACTTTTCCAGATTACACTTGATGATGATGTGAAAGTAGCAGCCGATGCCATGAAAGAACTTGAAGCGTTCATGCCCAGCATCAGTGAAGAAAAACCAAGGAGCAGTAGACATCGGTAAGCAAAATTAAATTACTGCCATATTGTTATGGGTCATGGTTAACAACATTACATTAACATGTTAATGTTTAGGAAATTAAACAGAATCTTACACCTGGTGTTACTGGTTATTTTATAGCAGTTCAGACATTCAAGGCCATTGTTTTTCCAGTTCTTCTGATGGTGGAAAGAGAAAGAAGCGGAGCAGAAGCAGAGACAGAGACAGAGATAGAGATAGAGAGAGGGACAAGCACCGTGACAGGAAGATTCTTCACCGCTCCCGCTCCCGCTCCCGGGACAGAGGGAAGGGGAAATCCCGCTGGCGATCCCGGAGCAGGAGCCTCAGCCCCAGCAGAGAACGCTGGGACAAAGACAAGGGAGCCGACCGTTGGAAAGACAAGCATGTGGACCGGCCGCCTCCCGAGGAACCCACAGTGGGAGACATCTACAATGGCAAAGTCACTAGTATCATGCAATTTGGCTGCTTCGTGCAGCTGGAGGGACTGAGGTATGACATTGAATATTTAAAGGACAAGGTATATTAATAACTTTTAATTTTCCCTTTATTGTTTTGTATAAATGTCCATTCAGAGTATTTTCTTGAAAACAAGATATCTATTATCAAAATGGCAAAGTACAGTACACTAGAAATGATTGCTGTTACCAGTTGCAGAGAGACTTATTTTTATTTTATCATTTGTCTAATATCTACAAAGTCTAATGCATACAAACACCTGTCTATCATGCAGGAAACGATGGGAAGGATTGGTTCACATCTCAGAACTCAGAAGAGAGGGGAGAGTCGCCAATGTTGCAGATGTGGTTAGCAAAGGTCAAAGGGTAAAGGTCAAGGTGCTGTCTTTTACCGGATCTAAAACCAGCTTAAGTATGAAGGTAGGTGTTATTCAGATTAGTGTGTTAATTTCATTTATCACCAAACTCCTCAATAATGCGATCCAAGTCATTATTTTATTACTATAACATCTCAAAAAGCTCTGCAAATGTCTGTGATATTCTTTGAGCGCTGGATGTGGAAGCAGCAACCTCCTTTGTTTGTGTCTGCTTGTCTCTGTGTGGTGCAGCTGCTAGGGCTAGTGCTCACATGCCCCTTTTTTTTCGGTTTCATTCGGCCATTGAATGTTTTTCTCAGCTTTTTCTGTAAAAAAAACGACTAGAAACCTGTGCTTTACGTCTTTTCGATGATGTCGGACCCTGTCCGACATCAGGCTGGAAAGGGAAAAATGTAATGTCGGACCTGGTCTGACATTGGACTGCAAAGGGTTAAATATTGTTAATCGCTCCCTTTTATCAGGTATTGATCCTAACTCTATCAAGACTGCAATAGTAAACCACTGCTCAAGAAATCTACCTGAGATCACAATGTTCTTTATCACTACAGGCCGATTTCAAATCTTCCATTTCTGTTTAAAGTTTTAGAAAGAGTACTTGAGCAACATAACAAATTGTTTCATGAGAAATTTCAGTCTGGATTTCAGCCTTAATTATAGCACAGAGACGGCACTTATTAGAGTGGTTAATGATGTGTTGCTACATATGCCATACTATATAGACCATTCCAATTTACAGCCTCGCACTAATCTAGCCATGTTCATGCAGGATGTGGACCAGGACACTGGTGAGGACCTGAACCCCAACAGGCGTCGGAACATGGGTGGAGAAGGCAGCGAGGAGACGACCATGCGGAACCCAGACAGACCCAGTCACATGTCCCTGGTTAGCATGCCTGAGGTGGAGGACGACACTCTGGAGCGCAAACGGCTCACCAAGATCTCGGACCCAGAGAAATGGGAGATCAAACAGGTGGGTGCTGTATGAACACCTAGGCTGGGATGCAATGAGGACAATGCAGAGCTTTACCTTGCAAGCAGTGTACAGCATTTCTTTTAAAAAGTGTTGTTGGCCTGTTCATGTGTAGCGCAAGCTGATTGCTAATCCTGGCAAAACCTGGGACCTTGCTTTTATCGTTGATTCTGCTGTACTGAAAGTAGTCCAACACGGAATATTTGCGTTTTTGTCCACTGCTTGTTGGTGTGGAAGGCAAACTCATTGTAAAACAGACTATGTTTATATGTATAACTCAACACATTATCATGCAGAATGCAGCCAACTACTTCCAAGTGAACTTGAGCCATAGGCCTGTCATACTATGGACAGTTTTTAAAAATGGGTTTGTAAATTTGTTTTTTTTCATCTTTTTGGCTCACTGACCCATTTTCCTGCGTTCGTGAAACGGAAGCCATGTGCACTGTACTATATTCGTTATCCAGTTAAAAACTGTTACCGGCCCAGATGGGCCTGTGGTGCTTCATAACTGCCGGCCAAACTGCGATCTCTGCCGGGCCATGGTTAATGTCGAACCCTGCCATTTCAGATGATTGCAGCCAACGTTCTCTCTAAGGAAGAGTTTCCAGACTTTGATGAAGAGACTGGTATTCTCCCTAAAGTCGACGATGAAGAAGGTAAGGCCATTTCGAAACTCTTACTAAAGCAATGTCTTTATTTAAGGTGGAAATCATGTTGCATAGCAGTTTCACCCATTCAGGATATTACTATAAGGTTGATTGACCACAGTGTATAGGTAACAAGCTCAGGTGTGTCTTATTAAACTTGTAGTGAAAACAGGAACAGTTCAGTATGCTGTGCAGTGGGAGTCTTGTTTCCATCCCTGCATTAAACCCTGGAAAGACCTTTCATTTAAAACCTACAGCATTTTCAGTTTTTTGAGTCATAAGTAATTATTCTTCTACTAAAGGTAACCCCTTGTAAACTTATGGACATAATTTCTTACCTTGTATGATGAACTCGCACAACATGAACTCCCGGTCTCCATGTTGCTTGGTTCAGGAGAAAGAACCAGATCTCTTTCTCAGAGATCATTGTTATAGTCCTCATTAGCGCCAAGTATGTGCTCCTCCTGCATAAAACCCCCACATAACCAAGCCCAGTTGTCCAAATTTCTCCTGCGTATGCTTGGGTAAGGACTAATTTGCGTTTCGATTACCACTTTGATTTCAAATGTTACCCTCTCAGAATTTTTATCTTGCCTCAGCCACCTGTTCTGGTCTCTCCCTGTCCTCTATTAAGGTGCATGTTACTGCAATTTCCAGTATTCTACATGGTTGGGATAATCACCCTGTGGGCTCCCATCTGTTGGTTACCAGATTTGTTAAAGGAGTGAACCATTTAAAACCCCCAAGGAAACGTTATTTCACAATGGAGTCCCAGTCTGGTACGTTTGAGCCCATGGCAACTTGTGACCTGAAGTGCCTGACCTGGAAAACGGCTTTTTTGTTAACGGTGACATCGGCAAGAAGGGTAGCAGACCATCGGGGGGGCAACTTCTCATTTCCTTCAACTCACCAGCTAACAGGAAACCTGTCTTTTAAAAAGACAATTTCTCGCTGGATAGCATCATTCATTGAGTTCTGTTACAGTCTTGACAGCAAAAGAGTTCCAAGACCAATCAAAGGCCACTTGGTAAGGGGACTGGCTACTACATGGGCAAAGTTAAAATCTGTTTTTATTCAGGACATCTGCAGGGCCCCTGCTTGGGCATCTTTCAATACTTTTATCAAACATTATATACTTCAATTTTATCTTGCTTTCAACCTGCTTGTTCAGTTTTTTCTGTGGTTTCTTCTACTAACATCTAACCCTACCACACTTTATTCTACTTACTATTGGTATAGTTCACATTGTGTGGAGTTTGTCATACGAGGTAAGAAGACGAGGCTACCTGTAAAATTTTTCATAGGTTGATGAAATCCACACACCTATATCCCACCCTCCCCTGTTCCCCCTCTCTCCATTACTGTTTTTTTTTTCAAATTTGGACAACTGGGCATGGTTATGTGGGGGTGTTATGGAGGAGAAGCACCTGTTTGGCACCAATGAGGATTATAACAATAATTTCTGGGAAAGAGATCTGGTTCTTTCTCCTGGCCCAAGCGACACGTAGACCGCGAGTTCACGCTATGTGGAGTTCATCATCCTATGAAGAAACCATATTACAGGTAATCTTTGTCTTATTTGTAAAATAAGCGGAGGGAGTTGCCTTGGAAACAGACTGGCTCACTTTTTGGAGTGATGCTGGTATATTGCCATTCTCAAAACAAAAACACAATATTAAGTGTAAAACAGTGACAGCAGGTGACTAGAATGAAGCGTCTCATCTATATAGGCTTCTTTGTGCTATCAGCCCTAGTGAAATGTTTGCATTCCAGATGAGGACCTGGAGATTGAGCTTGTGGAGGAAGAGCCACCATTCCTGAGGGGACACACCAAGCAGAGCATGGATATGAGTCCTGTGAAAATTGTGAAGGTGAGGACTTTACCACGTACCTGTTGTGATTCCATTAGGAAGTAATCTCCTAATCCAAAATGTTTCTTTGTTCTGTTCTTTGGACAGTTCTTTTTAAAGGAGGGCTAACCAAGGTTTTAAGAGCCATTTTCATACCTCCAATATTATCACTGGTCCTGCTTTTTTGTGTGTTGAAGATCTTTTGGTTCATGGCATGTTTTTTAAAAAAAATGTTATTCTTCCATTTGGAATATGCAGAAATCTCAGATCAGTTAAACTGTCTGCTTCTTCCAGCTGTCTAATCACTGTGTTTGTTGTAGTCAAGTTGCATTCAGACCTAGGTACCATAATGCTGCAGTTTATCTATAGCAGGGGTTTCCAACCCTGCTTCAAGAGAACAACTGTGGCTGCTGGTTTTCATTTCAACCAATCTCTCTTACTTAACTGAACCAATTGTTGGTTTAATTAGTCCAGATTAACATGTGTTCCAGATCTTTAGCCACTGATTATGTAGACACCTATAAAACCTGCTGGATAGGGGCTCTCCAGGACCAGGGTTGGAGACCTGTGATCTATAGCATTGATTAGCTCTGCTTTAAACATAGCTTTACTGATTTTAGCCACATTTCTGCTCTTATTTTTTGTTACTGTTTTCTTTTTGCAGAATCCCGATGGCTCCCTGTCCCAGGCTGCTATGATGCAGAGTGCGTTGGCAAAAGAGAGAAGGGAGGTGAAACAGGCCCAGCGTGAGGCGGAGATGGACTCCATTCCAATGGGGCTCAATAAGCACTGGGTAGATCCCTTACCTGATGGTATGTTGGCAAATAAAATACATTAATTCCTTAACCTCCTCTTTGTTGCTTACATTCTAGGGTAGAAATGCAAATCTACTGGTAAAATCACATTTACTAGATTAACAGGGTCAAGTATTGTCTGTTTTCAAAAACAAGTAAGTGATGTGTCGCATTAAAATAATGCAAATTGTTATCCAGAAACGGATTCAAAAACTTCAAAATGTGCCTTTTGGAATGCAAAAATAAGAATTTCTTTCATTTATTGTTTTATTGCTATACTGCTTTATAGAAAGGAAGCCTGATAGCTTGTCAGGTAGCAGTTGTCACAAGAAAAGGTATACATATATACATAACATTACATAAGATGTATACCGATAAAGATAAACGTCTTCCTTTTTTTTATTATAACACAGTATAACTATTTACATTGTGCCAGCAAAATTGAGAGAAGAGAACATTATCAAAATAAATATGTTTCTGGGTTATTATGGTATAAAATTAGACCTCAAAGCAGATACGAAATCAGTCCAAGTGGCCCAATATCTCATGAATTTTTCTGATTGCAGTCTCAGAGAGAAGGTTAACATTTCTATTGCATAGATTTTCTTTACTATATCAATCCATTGATCATATGTTGGAGGTTCCTGAACAAGCCAATTTCTTTTAATAGGTCTCTTACTGGCTACTAAGAGAATACCCAAAATGTATCTATCTTTACTTTCGATTAACTCGAAAGGGAGATTTCCCAAATACATTGATGGAAATTCCAGTGGTACTTCAGCATGTACCAGCTTCTTAAAAGCTAAACCCAAAAATCTGTGTATGAGTCACCACCTTTTCCCCACAGAGCCTCCAACCCTGTCATGTACCCCTTCTCAGTTCAAATCTGTCTGAAAGATAACCATTCATTTTAATTTTTGCATGTGGGTTTGAAGTATATTGTTTGAATTCCTTTAATAAGTTTGTCATTAAAACCAATTTTTTTTTTAAGGCTTGATATAAGAATTCCCAGCTATCTCGATTTGAAAGCCTTTTTTTGCGTCCAAGCTAACCAGTACTGCACAGTTTTTTCCGTTTTGGATATGATTAATTGTGTAGTGTACGCCTGATATTATGTAGAATTTCTTCTAATCTCTTGACCACAATTGAAGCATAAATCTTATTGTCACGCAGAGGACGGAAACTGGATGAAAAGATCTGCATTTAGTCTGGTCTTTTTCTTCCTTTGGAATGACAGGAATAGTAGCTTCCTTCCAGGAAGGCAGAAGCTCTCCCCTTCCCCATAACCAGTTGCGAGTGGACAGCAGCATCGGGGCTACTTGATTTCTAAACCTGTAAAATTCGCTGGGGAAGCCCCAAGAGATTTATTACATTTAACATTTGATATAGCATTATTAACTTCCTTAATAGTTATTGCTCTTGTCAAATTGCTGTTTTGGTCCACGTTTAAATTAAGCACATGTAGATAATTTAATAAAGAAGCAGCATCTTGCCCATTTTTGTTTCTCAGGCTGTGTATATAGAGTTTTGTAATATTCCACAAAGGATGTTTGGATTTCCTCCAGTTTGCAGCATATCTGCTTGGTTTTTGGGTCTTGTATTTTATGAATTGTAGCCCTGGCCTGTTTACGTAATCATCTTGCTAGTATTCTCATTGATTTTGGTTCCAGAGTCATAATATTTTTGTTTTATAAACTTAATTTTTTTTTCCCACCTTAAGTTTGTAGATTTTATTTATTTTTACTAAAATTTTCAACAACTTCTCCCTTATGAGAGGAGCAAGTTCCTTTTGTTCTAAAAGTTTTAATTCAGTTTGTAATTCAATGTACGAGTTAATCGCTATAAGCTTTCTTCTGAGCACCGCTTTAACTATATCCCACAGTATTACTGGGGATTACGTTTCCTGTATCATTATTTTGTAGAACTATTTAGATTTCTCATTTGATTTGTTCTTTGACCTTATTGTCATTCTCCCTAGAGAGTTTAGATCATCGTTGTTTCATCTGATAGCTCCTTTATCGCATCGTCTGCTAACGAGTACAGTTGCGTGTGCTTTAAGATTTGGTCGGTTTTATTGGGTGTTTTATAATCGGACCGAGAGAGCCGTAGTTTTAGGCAGCCAGTAGTTCGACGTCCAGGAAGTCCCCGACTATTACATTTTAAGGATTTTTTTTCTTTCAAAGCTAACTGCTCATTGTTCTGTGTATGCATGAATGCAGGTGAACTGTGTTAACGTGTCACTGTCTTGCTCTATCAGCCGATGGCAGGCAGATTGCAGCCAACATGCGAGGTATTGGGATGATGCCCAACGATATCC
The DNA here is from genome assembly GCF_017654505.1 of Polyodon spathula. Lineage (NCBI taxonomy): Eukaryota > Metazoa > Chordata > Actinopteri > Acipenseriformes > Polyodontidae > Polyodon > Polyodon spathula. The sequence continues at coordinate 4,809,177 of NC_054561.1, read as the reverse complement.
CAGAGTGGAAGAAACATGCGTTCGGAGGCAACAAAGCATCTTATGGCAAAAAGACGCAGCTGTCAATCCTGGAGCAGAGAGAGAGCCTGCCAATCTACAAGCTGAAAGAGCAGCTCATTCAGGTGTCTGATTAGAATTGTGACTCCATGTGATAATTGTTTTGCTGCTCGGTCTCGCCTTCCTAGTACTTGCAGTCTTAGCCAGGCAAGAAGGCAGTTTGACTGCCAACCTCCCTGGTAAGGCTGAAAATTAGGTGGGTGCTTGGTAGGGAAGGTAAACTCGAAGCACAACACTTACTGTAAATGAAGGGTTACGTTTACCTGGTTTAAATACTATTGCTTGCTGCCACTGATTTGAAGGTTGAGCTAAGGGTGGGTGACACTTCCTTAGTCCAATGTCTGCTTTACTTTTTTTTCTGTTGTTGCAAGTATTTTCCTGTCACTCCATTGATCATATTTGCTCTAAACTTTGCATAACTTTACAGTTGTTTGCACAAGCAGAGATGGAAATGGCTCATACTGCATAGCAGTTTTACCCATTCCAGGTTTTAGTATGTGCTTGATTAGCCCCTCTGTAGCGGTAACACTCAGGTGTGTAAAGTCACAGTGAAACCAGGAATGGATTAAACTGCTATGAAATGGGAGTCTTATTTTCATCCCTGACAAGTTGAGTATTGGAATACTTTTTTTTTTTAATTTGCAGCTGCTTGAATACTTTTAACATTTAATCTAGAACTATGCTAAAATATTTAATAGTTAATTTAATCTAATGCATTTTACATTGCGTCCTGTTGCAGGCAGTCCACGATAACCAGATTCTGATTGTAATTGGAGAGACTGGGTCAGGTAAGACCACCCAGATCACACAGTACCTGGCGGAGGCAGGCTACACCACCAGGGGAAAGATCGGCTGTACCCAGCCTCGACGTGTGGCTGCCATGTCTGTCGCCAAGCGAGTGTCCGAGGAGTACGGTTGCTGTTTGGGCCAGGAGGTTGGTGCCATTGAATCCTTTAGCACCGACACCCAAAATGCGCAGTAAACTACAGTGTTCTTCAATTGGAGGCCCTCAGGCCAAATCCAACCTGCGAGAGCCTTCCTTCTGGCCCGTTGGGTGTCCGCTGCAGTGCTGCCAACTTTATTTAAACTGTTATTATCAGAACATATAGCCAGATGATCATTTTGATGCGAACTGTAAGCAGTCGAGTACATTCTGTTTTGGCCGTTTCGACAATGTCTATATATGTGAAACTGTGGTGTGTGCACAGTCTAGAATATGTGAGTCTTGCAATATGAATTTGCCTTTGGCCATTTTCTCTACATTTTGTATAGGCAGACCTAACTAGCAGTATGTTATTTATTACAGATCCATAAGTGGCTTAAACTAAGTTAGCTGCATTTTCAATAAATGTATGTATTTTGATCAGACGTTACTAGTGAGAAGGACTATAAAATGTATATTGTAAAATAATTTTAAATTTTATAGGGTTTTAATGTGAAACGACTAAATGTTATTTTAAATCGTCCAAGTATTTACTTTCTCGTTAAATACAGAACGAAGAACGCTAAAACGAGAGTTCAACATTTTAATAAGTGTCTAGTCTGAATTTCATGTTAGTACATTTACATACATACATACATAGTGTGTCCTGCATTCATTCTTATTTAAATTATAGATGAATCGCTTATTTAAATGTTGCACCCTTGTTTGCACGCAGTAAAACACGTACATTAAACCAATTTTCTGAATCGAATCAAACTATTTGATAACTCTTTTCATGGCAGAGCCGTCGCAAGACGCTTAACAGAAAACAACAGTTCAAAACTTCAACAATAAAACTGCAAAAACCATAAAAACAGTGTGTGTGTGTGTGTGTGTGTATATATATATATATATATATATATATATATATATATATATATATATATATATATATATATATATATATAATAAATAATTATAATTAATTCAGGGTCTACCTAAATTGTGATTCCGCGGAAATCGTGAAATTGAGGGGTGACCGCGAAATTCACCTCTTTTTTTAGGGACCAATGCATTCTGGACAAGTGCGGAGCTAGAAAAAAAAAAGAAACCATGTTTAAATGAACTGCTGCACAACACAAATGAGGCAAACTACGTATCTGCCTTTTTTTTTTTTTTTTTTTTGTGCATTGTACTAAGGCAAAAAAAAAAAAAAAAAAACCTCCTTAGACAAATAACATTTCCAAAAAAATTCTCCAAAGCAATTAACGTTCTTGTTTACTGTTTAGGTGACAGTGATGTTTTAATCAGGCTTTCAGTGCCTCTATACAGGCTTATCTCTGACTACAGGGGGTGGGGATGTGTATTCATCGATCAGTGCGGAACATGTAGTCTCAATGTATGAGCAAGCCAACTGTGGGGGGATGCTGCATGCTTGCCTTTAACAAAGTTAGGACAATTTGAACTTGAATTAGCTGATTTGCAGGACAAGGATTTATGGAATTCCAAATTCAAAGACATGGTGACTGAACTTAAGAATCTGGAAAGGCAGAAATCTACCCTGGCACTACAACACAAGTGGTCCCAAATGGACGAGCTTAAAAAACAAGACCAAATTGTGTTTGAAGTTTGGAATTGCTTACCCTACACCTACAGTCAGTTGAAGACATACCCATTTGGACTTTTATGAATTTCGTAAAAAGCAAACTTAGGAGCCAACTGAACGATTTGTATTGCTTAGCAGTTTGCATTAAGTTTTCTCCAGGCTTTAAGATGATAACTTTCACCTTCGTAACATGACCAGGATATGCAAGGTTTCTTTTTTTATTTTTTTTTAAGACAATTTGATTTTTGCCTCAGTAAAAATCTATTCTTAGCAACGCCCCCCTGTAATATATTATTATTATTATTATTATCAAGTTATATGTTAGAAAAGCCCCACCTGAGTAATGTAAGTGCCCCCCCCAAGATTTGGACATTGCCTTATCTGGCCCTCCAGGGAATGTAGTTGAATACCACTGCTCTACAGTATCTTTTCCTGGAACATTTCTGAAATAAATCTTTATGCTGTACCTGAACTCTCTTCATTTTCTTCCAGGTGGGTTACACTATTCGATTTGAAGACTGTACGAGTCCCGAGACTGTCATTAAGTACATGACAGACGGTATGTTGCTCAGAGAGTGCCTGATTGACCCCGACCTTGGCCAGTATGCCATCATCATGTTGGACGAGGCCCACGAGAGGACCATCCACACTGATGTGCTCTTTGGGCTGCTTAAAAAGGTACACTGCTATTGAAGCACTTCATAGAGTACAAACTACAAATACACATCCCTTGTAAAATGGATATAGTGGAGGCATAATACAGTAGGAGTTTACATGTATCAAGGGAACCTATTTGCTAATGACTTCTTTAGCACATTACTGAAACACAATCTGGGAGTGTGTGACACTTACATTTTTACATGTGCCCCTTATTGGCTCAGTCAGATATGGGGGACCTTATGTCATACCAACCGGTTAAGCCTGTAGCTCTAGGTGTGGCCCCTGAATGGCTACATTTCAGCTGTCATGGTCTGTCCAATAGGGTTATTGACACCTGTGCCTGTGCACTTGTGTTGGTGTCGGGAGGGGGTTAGGTTGCTCCCTGTCAAAACACCTGGGCATGTGAATTGATTAAATGATTTAATTAAGGCTCCAACCACAGTTGTATAAATAAGGTGATCACAGGTGTTAGATTGGATAGGATAGGATTGATGTTGGTGTTAGAGGTGGAGGTGCGTGTTCTGGGTTCCGTGTTGTCTTGTCTTGTCTTATGTCTGTGTTTTGTTAGACCCTTTTTGTTTTGACTTTTGTCCTTGTTTTATTTGTTAATGTGTTTTTGTTCAGGTCTGTTTTAGTGTTTTGTTTATTTAGAATTATTAAACGTGTGCTTCATGTGCCTTCTGTGATTGAGCCTCTCTTCTTGGTAAACAACAGTCGTTCTGCAATATTGCCCTCACCCATTAGGTAATGGTTACATTTCATACTAGGTTAGGTTATTATCGTAGTCCTGGTTCCCTAAAATGTAACCATTAACGTTCAAGGTCATTGTGTTCATGATTGCAGCAGGCTTGAAAGGAAAATAATGCTGAGGTCTGTGAGCGCTGTCATGAGCGTCACAAGCTCAGCTGAGCAGCTTTGGTATAGAATATTCAGGTGTTAGGAGGTAAACGCCCATTAGGTAATGGTTACATTTCCCAGAGAACCAGGGTTATGTTAATAACCTAATGTTTTCATATGATTTTTTGTTGGGGTGTAGCAAGTGTTCAGGGAAATACTTTAAAGGGATAGCCCTAGTGTTCTTCCTAAAAATGTGAAGTCTGTATGGAAAATTATTTTGATTTACGGTACAAATGGTTGCTTGGCATACTATAAACTTGTATTTGTAAACTGACGCACTTTTTTTTTCAATTTGAAGATAGATCTGATGCAGCACACATTTGTAATATTAAAGGTGCTATGTGCTAACATGCCTCTTGTGCAACTTTGCAGACTGTGCAGAAGCGCACTGACATGAAACTAATTGTGACGTCGGCCACGCTGGATGCTGTGAAGTTCTCGCAGTATTTCTATGAAGCTCCCATTTTCACGATCCCTGGAAGAACATACCCTGTGGAGATTCTGTACACCAAGGAGCCAGAGACAGACTATCTGGATGCCAGCCTCATCACTGTGATGCAGATTCATCTGACTGAGCCTCCAGGTACGAGTACAAAAAAATACATACGATAATCTCTAGCAAGGAAGCTTCGCTGCAGTGACCGGCTTATCATTCTGCACAAAGTACAATTTATATCGAAACATTCTAGTTGTAAAACAATATGAACGTAAGAATTTGCTAGAAACATTTTTATGTTGCTGTTTTAAATTTGAGCTTTGTGTTGAAATGTCTCCATCAACAAAAACTCCAATGCCCATCTGTGGCTACAGTCTACAGACATTGCATGTAGAATAGTTCCACTTCATGATTTTATTCCCGTCTACCAACCTTACTTAGAACTGGTGCAGTCGTTGTGTAGCTGAAAGGTATCCCACTGACCATGCTTAGAGTACTACTGTCCTTTTTAGAATAAGCCAAACTGGTAATAATTGTATTTGTAATACATACATGTTAATGCCCACCCCCTGTCTTGATTTGCTGTGTAGGTGATGTTTTGGTTTTCCTGACTGGTCAGGAGGAGATTGACACTGCCTGCGAGATCCTGTATGAGAGAATGAAGTCCCTGGGACCGGATGTCCCAGAGTTGATCATCCTCCCTGTCTACTCTGCTCTGCCCAGTGAGATGCAAACTAGGATATTCGATCCAGCTCCGCCTGGCAGCAGAAAAGTAACTGCTTTGAACTCTCTTTAGATTTATTTGACTTGCCATTGCTGGGCTTAGAGATGACCTCTGTGACTTATTACTAAGCGCATGCTCCTATCCAACAACATGTAGTTGTCCAGTGAAGTAAGCCAAGTGTGGAACAAGTTGCTTTAGACACCAGCAATAGCAGGGTAGATCTTATCTCTAATCTTTAACAGATATACTTCAGATTTCTTGAGTTTTTGCAACTCGTTTTAATTGATCCAGAGTATTGAATTTTAAACAGGAGATAAGGACATATGCAATTTTTCAGCATTTTATAGGATTGCTATTTGAGAGCCTGAGAAATTGAAATTGTTAGCTTCATCATTTTGTTTTGTTTTTTTGTTTCAAAGGTAGTTATTGCTACAAACATTGCAGAGACATCATTAACAATTGATGGGATTTACTATGTGGTGGATCCGGGATTTGTAAAACAAAAAGTGTACAATTCAAAGACTGGAATCGATCAGCTGGTGGTGACTCCAATTTCACAGGTTTGTTTTCTGTTGCAAATAATTTTCAATCGAATTTGACTTTAGCGCTTTTAGTGAATTAACAGAGATTTTATAGTCTGAGATTGATATAACCATTTCAAGATGTATGATAGAACTACAGATTTATAAAGAATATGTTCTTGAGCTGTGCAACCTCTTAATAACTAAATGCACAACTATATATAAAAAAAGGAAAATTTGCAAATATTGCATCTCGTTTGTCTGCAATGCAGATCTTTGAGAAACAGGCCCCCTTGTTTACAAGTTGTGTAGCTCCCAGTCCTCAGCTGTACAATTGTTCCATGTTTTTCAACTATTTCTTTATCTAATCCGTGAATGCTTTTTTGTCTCTCCTAAGGCCCAGGCTAAGCAGAGAGCTGGCAGAGCTGGCAGAACAGGCCCTGGGAAGTGTTACAGGCTATACACAGAACGTGCCTACAGAGATGAAATGCTGACTACGAACGTGCCAGAAATCCAGAGAACTAACCTGGCCAGCACTGTGCTGTCACTGAAGGTATCCTTTTTAAATTGCAATCAATATGGTGAAATGTGAAGTGCTAAAATGCAGGTGCTGGAATGTTACCTGGGCAAAATTCTGATTTTGATTGTAACATTATGCATCACTGTGACAAAGTGGCCGAGTGGATGCAGGTGCAGGAGTGATGCAGCATGTGAAAGAAGCAGAAACAATAATTCCCTGGCAATACACACCAATGTGTACTGCACGGGGTAAATAACACAAGAAAAGACTGTCCCAAATAATAAACAATATCCGCCCCACAATAACACGAACACGGTCAGCAATCCTGGGTGTGTGCAGTAGTGCTTGTGGTGGGTGCAAGTTTATATTTGTGACAGTGGTGAAGTGCTGTCTGGTTTAGTGCTGGCCCTTGGCGACAGCTCTGGAACTGTGTTAGCTGTCTAGTTACATACAATTTCAAACAAACAAAACACAGCACCCAGTATACAGTTTCTGGTTTATTTCGTTTAGTCCTTCTCGGTTTTATCCACAACAAACCAATCCGAAGGAACAGATTACGATTCTCCATCCCCTTTTATGCTGTCACACATGACCCTTGGTAAACATGAACTCGAGGTATAAAATTAAACTGAACGACCGATATTGTAGACACAACGCTTGGGCAAATACAGTTAGTGGGCACTTGAATGGGAGGGGGTGGATACTGAAGAAATGGACTGAAGATGACATTTATTTTTATGTTTGTATATATTTATATACGTATAAGACATTTATACTGCAAGTGCATTTATTTACTCAGATATGGTATGATAGTAAGGACCCCAAAGGTGCCTTTCATAGTGCCATTTAATGTCCCAGCCATACTGTTCGTAAATTAACCAATTAATTATTTCCTGAACAGCGCCTCATATACATCCTCACCTCTCTGTGTTTCTTGTTTCCTGCTAAGAAAGTAAAGCTTACAAATGAGGAGGTGGCCATTCGGCACATCATGCTTGCTGATAGATCCTGTAGCTTGTTAGTCATAGTACTGTATTTCAAAATGCGGTATATAACTGAGGGATCATCACAGACACATTTTGTTGTTTTTCAGTAGGGAATTCAGATGGTACACCCCTTATCGGAGCACTGTTATGAGTAGTTTGTTTTTGGATTCATGCAATGGGTTGTTTCTTTTTCCTGTCACCAGGCTATGGGGATCAATGACCTGCTGTCCTTCGATTTCATGGATGCCCCCCCAATGGAGACTCTGATCACAGCGATGGAGCAGCTGTACACCCTCGGCGCTCTGGATGATGAGGGGCTGCTCACACGCCTGGGGCGCAGGGTAAGAACGCACTTTTAACATCGTTTTTATTATAAGGGTTGTAACTGATGGAATGCACTTTGTTGGTTAATAAAAGCAAAGGCGGCATTTGAGGGGTGTACAGAATTTCACATGGCTTAGGTGAGATCCAAAAATTCCCTGTCCTGGATGAATCACAGACTGTATATTGTGCGCAGATTTAAAAACACTTAAGTATACATGATTAGCAGTGACATGACGGGTTCAAGTGCAGATACAAATAGATTTTTGAAAACTACATTGTGTTTTCATAGTTTTGCTGCTGGGATGGAGATCTGGTTTCGGAGTAGAAATTGTGAACAGATTTTAACCCGGTTTCTGTGAATCCTCCGCATAGGTAAATTAATGGTATTATTGACCAGTCTATCTTCCTTTTCTCAGATGGCTGAATTTCCTCTGGAGCCCATGCTGTGTAAAATGCTAATCATGTCCGTCCATCTGGGCTGCAGTGAGGAAATGCTGACCATCGTCTCCATGCTTTCAGTGCAGAACGTCTTCTATAGACCAAAGGTAAGCTCAGCCAACCAAGTTTCAAAGATAATATATTAATTAGTTATACTGCAAGGTAGAATGTGGTTAAATCTGAAAATAGAGCCATTACAATATTTGTCCACAAGTGGGCACCATGGTCTATGTAGTGTTTATGAAGAAAAGTGGTTTTCCCTTTAGCATTCACCGACCCAGCTGGTTTTGTATAAATCCAGGCACAGATTTATAGCAATTCAATTAAGTTATTGTAGATTACATTTGACTTTTAGAATTTAGATGAACTAACAAATTGTGGCTCATTCTACTCTGTTTTTTTTTGTGTGTGTTAGGACAAGCAAGCCCTTGCTGACCAGAAAAAGGCCAAGTTCCACCAGCCTGAGGGAGACCACCTCACCCTGCTGGCTGTCTACAACTCCTGGAAGAACAACAAGTTCTCCAACCCCTGGTGTTACGAGAACTTCATCCAGGCTCGCTCCCTGCGCCGGGCACAGGACATCCGTAAGCAGATGTTAGGCATCATGGACAGGTAAGGACACCTCTGGATTCTAAGAAGTTGGGTTCAAGCATACTAGATAATAACTATAGGTAAAATTACCATTTGGTCTAAAGAAAAAATACCCTCCCACCCCCCATGATGGGAACACTAAAGCTGTGGTTCCATCTGCCACTGGGATTGACTTGAAATAAATTTGAAATCAGAGTCCTTCATTCCCATAAGCAACAGGTAAAGATTAAATCAACTTAAATTGGGACTGTCAGCCTTAGATAAAATTGCAGGCTGGCAGAACCCAATATACCCTATTTGCACTGATGAGGGTCTAATGTGAAGGTTTGAAATCTCCGGCTGCAGAACATGAAGGCTGTGAATATATTATACTGTCAGAGAAATAGTGGCTGGCGAATTCATTCATAAATAGCATGACAAGAAGACCTAATTCGTGATCTTCAACTTTTGTGTATCTCCGGGTTGCAGATTGGATTGTAGACTTCAGATGGAACCATCTGCAGCTTCTGTTTGTGTTGGAAGATGATTTGAGTTACAAACTGGTTTTCTGGTGCAGATGGAAATGTGGCATTAGTGGGCCTTGTTCATGAAAAAACAAACATTTCTTAAGCCTTTATCTTGCATAAACAATGCAACAATTGTCAGATTGTGTAGTGTTTTAAACTATGGAATTTTAAATTGATTGGCTATTGTTTAATTTATTTTTTTTATTCTAAAAGGCATAAACTGGACGTGGTATCTTGTGGCAAAGCTACAGTCAGAGTGCAGAAAGCAATCTGCAGCGGTTTCTTCAGAAATGCAGCTAAAAAGGACCCTCAAGAAGGCTACCGGACCCTTATTGATTCACAAGTAGTCTATATTCACCCATCTAGTGCACTTTTTAATAGACAACCAGAGTGGTAAGTAGTAGATTCTCAAAATGTCTATTGATGTACATTTTGAAAGTTGCCAAAGTTGGTTCTAAATGTGTATATTAAATGTATTGCTTTCCAGTGCACACGAAAGCTAAGTTGTAACTGTGGGAGGAAATGTCCCTCTCAGTCTGCCATGGCTGTTCCTGACTATATTCTGATATATGTGGAATAAATTGTCACGTGTTTGGCTGAGCAATTGTTAACTATGTTTTGGGAATCACTCTCCCGAACTATTCTGCCTGTTATGGACTTGGATCAAGATGACCTACTTTTTTTCATGTTCAAGACACAAATATCAGTACGTATCTTTTTGTACAATAGGAATCCAGGTGTCCCATTTTAAAATGTTCTCAAGCTTTCAATATATTCATCTGCCTCCTCTCCCTTGTTATCCAGGGTGGTATACCATGAGCTGGTACTGACAACAAAGGAATACATGCGAGAGGTGACCACCATAGACCCTCGCTGGCTGGTGGAGTTTTCTCCAGCCTTCTTCAAAGTGTCTGATCCAACCAAACTCAGCAAGCAGAAGAAACAGCAGAGACTGGAGCCTCTGTACAACCGCTACGAGGAGCCCAATGCCTGGAGAATCTCTAGGGCCTTCAGACGCCGCTAGAGGCCTTGTCACGAGGAGGCTCAGAGGCGAGGCATGAAGAACTGTACAATGCAGTCCGTGCTGGGATTATATTTTGCTTTCAGATCATTAATCCACATGAAGATTGGCAGACAAAAGCAGAGGCTGTATTTAAGAATATGTATATTTTCCCTCATTTTCAAAGGAACACGATCAGAACTTTCATTTTGTTGCTTGGCAGTGGTTGTGGATTAATTTGTTCTGCGCTGCCATATAGTGGCAAAAAATGCCCCCCCCCCCATTCAGAGCAATTGTCTTTTATAGAACCTGTTACATTTCTCATTAAACGTACTACTTGGATAGAGTAAGATTTGCATTGAATTCAGATTGTCATGAACACTGTAATCAAATGGTTAAATACAGTAGCTCTGAAAACCATGTTTTTCAAACTCATTGTTAATCATCATACCCCTGAATCTACAGAATTAAGTGGAACAGTCCTGCAGTGAAATATTGTGTACTGTACTGATTTATTCAATGCAGCCAGTTACCAACTTACCAGCAGCATTACAAAAACTTTATGCAACTAGCAACAAACAACCTGGGCTAACTTTTGATTGTGTATTACCCACATTAGTGTGCGCTACAGTGCTTCCAACTTTTGATATAGTACAACCAGAATGGAAATTGGAACCATGTTAGTTGAGCTGTGGACAAAAGGAAGTCCCTTCCCAGCTTTCAAACATTAATTGACTTGGGACAAATTCAGTAATTGTTCTTGTACAGCACTAGTTCGTTTTTAAAAAATAAATAAATAAAAAAAAAAATGTTTCATATATGCAACCGAAAACAATACAAAAGTAGCTGGCACCTTTTCTGTTCGTGTGATGCAAAGTTATGTTTGTATCACAATATCAGGTATTAAGAGTAACGGAGTTGAACAACTCCATGACTCATAATAACAATCTCTTTTTATACAGCGCCTTTCATAGTGAACCACCATCACAAATCGCTTTACAAGATACGAGACTAGAGTGTGTGAACTATGCATCAGCTGCAGAGTCTCTTACAACAACGTCTCACCCCAAACACAGAGCACAAGAAGGTTAGGTGACTTGCTCAGGGTCACACAATGAGTCAGTGGCTGAGCTGGGATTTGAAACAGGGACCTGCTGGTTACAACCGGTTTCTTTAACCACTGGACCTAATCATAGGCAGTAACCCAATTCCCTTTTCACTAGGAAAGGGTTAGAGAGACCCTGAGGGGTAAAATGGTTACATTTCTGTTTCAGGGAACCAGGGTTATGATAATAACCTAACATGTTTTAATGACTGTAAATGAGATATTGGCGTGCTTGCTTTTTTTTTTTTTTTAAATCATCATCTTTTTTTTTTATTCTTGTACGCATATACATCAAAATGTACATTTGCAAACATACAGCACATACACCCCTGCCAATCAGCCCCACAGCAATAAAGAAAAGGAAAAAAACACCTTCACCCTCAAGAACAATGGTATTATATCTATCTCTTAAGTTTAGCAGTAGTGAGTCCTATCTTGAAATTGACCTGGTTGGAGAGGTACAAGAAAATAAGTAAATAGTAATCTAACCTATACTGCTTCTAGATGCTGCTTGTGGTTTCTGTACCCTGAGCATCCCAGCTAAAAAGGGATTCCACACCTCTTCAAAACACCTGCATTCTGTTTTGTATATCAGTCTTTCATAGAATGCTGTTGCAGCTAAGTTATTCTACCATTCCTCATATGGGATTGGGGTTTGAGCTTTCTAGTTATGCAGAATAACTGTTTTAGTTTGCACCTGATGGCACAATCAGATTTAATATTTTACCCTCCACCCTTCAAAGTGATCATAGTGCAAGACACTTGGGTGCTTGTTTTTAAAGAAATACTTTATACCATCTGGATTTGCATAATATTTATTTTGTTTTCTGTTTATTATCCCATCGTATGTGTTTTTAATCATTGTTAATTACAGGTTCAGCATGGATACTTGGTACGTTTAATAAAACCAACACCATATTTCTGAGCAAGGTGGCATTTGTCATGGAGGCCTGTATAAAGATGACCACTAGGGGGTGTACGTCTGTCACTTCTACACCCCTGAAACATTGAGTTTGATTCTTATACTGGACTGATTACAGAAATACCACCTTACCTTGGGTTAAAATTCAGTTAGTATATAAACTGTTTCGTTTAACAATAGTATGATACTATAGCTTACATACATTTATAAACATCGTAATATCATACACAGATTTATCCTACATTAAACACATGATCTTAGAGTTGATGCCATTGAAGGTCTTAACCTGTGATCTCATATCTGAGATACTATACTCCCTGGTGTATTTTAGTATTTGTTATTTGACTGTATTCTGCATATGATTTCTTATCTGAATGATGCTTGGTCTGAACAGGTATCTAGAAACACAAATATTCAGAATACACAGTATGTTCACATACCCCAACCCTCAAAGGAACACGGTATAACAGTACTTGAATTGAAAAGTGTATTTTACTTTGCCTTAATCTATGCAGTATCTAATAATACATTAGCTTGTATAGAGCTGCCTGGCAGAACTAGTGCCTTTAAACTTGATAGTCTTAGCATGTGCTACATAAAGCAAGTTTGAACATTAAAAAGTACAACAAAGCTTTAAAAACAAATTACGAAAAAGCAGAACACATTTTACTGAAGGTGCAGAACATGGCTCCCCCCAAATGAAGGCACTAAAAAAATCATATTTTAACACAGCACGTGTAACCTGTTACATAGGAAGTGAATGGGGATGGTAGAACTGCCCACAAACACATAGTGTTTTGGCAGGACAAATGGGCTTGCCACAGTCAAAATGAAAATAAAATTTTGAAAAGCAAAACAATTGTACTGTTATACAGAAAAAACGTTCAAATGACTTTTTTTTTTTTTTGTACGGTTCCCTTGTATTTCTGTGATGTCTTTTTTTGATACGTCTGTGTTAGTTGCTGTTGTACACATGTAAATGTAGGCTAGGTCAGTTTCTTTACCTAGAACTGTGGTTTATTAACAGTAAAACAAAAGGAAACTTGAGCCAAAGTTACAGATCACTAGATGGTGCTGGCTGCCCTTTGAAGACAAAGATCTAGCTTGCGTTGCACATGTGTAACAGGAACCAGAGCTGAAGAGCAGCACCTGAACACGGGTGAAATCTCCTTCAAGGGTACCGAAGAAGCATGCTGTCTTGGGGTTCAATCAATTGTCTAGATCATTAATGAGCTAGTTAGGTGAGCACATGATAAGTGGCATCAAAAACGAGACTCGATATTTATGAATATTCCTAAACCGTGTTTTTTGTACTAAAATAGCACATTTAACTGCGGTTTTGACGGAAGTTTAACCATACTCCCTGTATCAAACTAAAAATGTCCATAGTTAAGGATTTAAAAAACAACAAATTATGTTTGCTTGTTTCGGAATCCTTTACCACAAAGAAAAAAATAACACAATATTTCAGTAAATGAAATGCGAACTACTCAGACTGATCGCAAAAAACAAGGTAACAGTACAAAAAACTAAAAACATGGTTTCCCAATAAGTTTCAATGTATTGATGGAAGAATAACCAGTGCTTGTTAGTAATAACATTTGCTTTTATTATGCAATCAGCTCACACTTTAAATGTGTTTGGATAGACCAGTGGTACTTGACTTTGGCCATCGAGATCAATGCCAGTCCTGGTCTTTATTCCAACCATGTCCTAAATTAGTTAATTGCCTCTTAGCAGCTTCAACTAACTGCATTAGAACTTGCTTGGAGTAAAAACCTGGACTGGATTGGAACTCGAGGGCCAGAGTTGAGTATCACTGGGATAAACTAAACCTCAGAGGCAAGGACACAGCAGCTTTAAAACCTAAAGTCCCTAAAAAGGACTCATTTAAACAAAACCACCATAACCATATATACACGGAGGAGTATGTGTTTGGACTGTGCAGGCGCTAGTACATGCAGCCTTTCGAGTAATGCTGAGCGTTCGGGTCTGGGATGTAGGCCGCATTCTCGTCCAGGTGGGACAGGGGGACAGTGTCCTCTTCATTGACGTGCCGGTCAAACTCAGACTTCAAGTTGGGGCGTTGACTGTCAGGGAAGGCCAGGGAAATGAGGGCTTCTGGTTCACAGACAAACTTGTAGACGTAGCGTTCTCCAGCCACCTGAAATTCAAAAACATGTTTGGCTCCTGATTGAATGGTTAAAACTTAAATGATCAACCTAGAAATGGACAGCACTTGTTTATCTTGATCAGAGCTATTTGTATGCTGGTTTTCATGCTATTCCAAGACACTTCAATGCTGGTTGAGAATATAATACCTTTTTTCCACTACAACCGAGCTGCACTGGGGTCGTGTCGAGCCAGCTGGTGTGGCTTTAGAGAAACCTGATTGTTTTTCCTCTGCTGAGTCCGAACCCTGCAACTGATGTCACACGCAATGAACGTGTCGAGTCGCTTGTAGATGATGCAGTATTAAGAGGCACTGTGTTTGAGTTGGGAATGGCGGATCAGGAGGTTATGGTTGTGTTGTTCTTTGTTTTTGTTATTACTGAATACAACTGAAATGCAACAACGGGCTGATTATTCAAAGAGCGAAAGAGTGCTTCTTGCTGCATGCAATGTTGTTGTTCTTCCTGGAGTGTGCTGACTGACGAAACATAATGACGAAAATCATTCCCACCACCCCTGGCCCTGCTCAGCTCCGAGCCAGATTTAGATGTGTTGTGATGCCAGAGAGATTCACGGTTTGGTTCTCGCTGGGCTCGACAAATAGCCAGCGGACAACCATCCGTACCATGAGGGCCTGGGGCCGCAATGGCTGGTAAAGTGTAAAGGAGTGGCTCCATTCACTATTCAAAGTGTGTCTTCATTTCATCTCCTATTTCGTTTATCTTTATGTGCTGTACTTACTGGCTAGGGTTAACGTTCAACTCCTTTTAAGATTTTAAAGACTTAAAACCAAGCCCATAATTCTTCTTTGTTCAAGACTAAATACAGTTATGGCCAAAAGTTTTGCATCACTTAGAATTTTAGGATTGAGACATAATTAAAATTAATTTAAGCACTTTGGTATTGAGACATAATTAAAATTGTAAATACAGTGGTTTGCAGAAGTATTCAACCCCTACCAATAATGTCATATTTTGTTGAATTACAAATGATGTATACACAGTTTTTCAAACAAACTTTTTCTATTCAAAGCTGTAGTGGTTAAACTGAACACTGTTATAAGAGGAGGAGGTTAAATGTCAGCAAAACTTGCAAATAAAATGTACAAAATGAAATTTACTGGTTGCATAAGTATTCAGCCCCTTAAGTCAGTACTTGGTAGAAGCACCTTTTGCAGCAATTACAGACTTTTTGGATAGGTCTCTACTAGCTTTGCACAGTAGGATGGTGACATTTTTGCCCGTTCTTCAAGGGAAAATTGCCCCAGTTCTGATAAGTTTGCTGAGGATCATCGATGGACTGCAATCTTCAAGTCTCGCCATTAATTTTTGATTGGATTTAAGTCAGGACTTTGACTCCAGTGTGGCTTTGGCTTAGTGCATCGGGTCATTGTCCTGCTGAAATGTGAATTTCCTCCCCAGTTTGAGTCTTCGCTGACTCAAACAGGTTTCCGGCTCAAGGATTCGCCTGTACTTTGCACCATCCATTCTTCCATCTTTCCTGTCAAGCTTCCCAGTCCCTTGGAAAACGCTTGGAATTTAGTTCAAGTTTTGTCTCGTCTGACCACAAAACCTTTTTCCACATGTCTGTAATATCATCTTTAAGATGAGGCTTTTTGAGTCATGGCTTCTTTCTTGCCACCCATCCATACAGGCCAGCTTTGTGTAGGGACCGGCTTATTGTTGATGTGTGAACACTGACTCCCATCTCAGACACAGAACTTAGCAGATCTCTCAAGGACATTGTTGGCTTCAGAGTGACATCATGAATCAGTTTACAGCTTGCGTGGCTGCTCAGTTTAGGAGGGCAACCTGATTTAGGTAGTTGAGGACAAAGGCCAGTCCTGCAGGACAAAGGCCAGCCTTGCAGGTGTCCACTTGTGTTCACCGGGTACCTGGCCTGCAGTGGCTGCTGTAGTGCAGTGACTCGCCACAGTTGAAGCAACACTCCCTGTGGAATTCCCAATTGATTTGTTTTTTTATTTATTTTGTATCTTTTTCTTTTAATTTCTTAAAGTGTGTGGATTTTTAAGTGAGAGAAAATGGCACTGGTAACAGGCAGGAACAATATCTTCAGATGAGTGCATTTCAGTCCTGTTATGTAGTCCTGGGCTTTTAATCAGTGACTGACAATTGTTCCAAATTGTTTGGTGCTTTGGTGATGGATGGAAATAAGACCGCCATTGTGTAGCTGAGCTTGCTAACTATACACTGAGCTTGTTACCTATACACTGGGGCTAATCGAGCTTGTAATAAAACCTGGAAAAGGTGAAACTGCTATGCAATAGGAGTCTTATTTCCATCCCTGTGGTAAATGTACACTGGGGGACAAGGTGACACCTCCAAACTCACGTGTGACCTGTGCCGCATTCAAACTCTAGGGGTGAAAGTCCCAATAAGGTTACTGATTGCATTGCCTAGCTTTCTAGTATATTTGGTTCCACAGGGGGCAGACTCACCTTCTGCATGATGCCCTTCTCGTAGTAGTAGCGCAGTGAACGGCTGAGCTTGTCATAGTTCATGGCAGGCCGATTCTTCTGCATGCCCCACAGTCTGGCCACCTGCACACAGACGTGAGAGACAAGGTTAGTGCATTCGCTCCTGGAGGGTAACACACCCCGATATCACAACTGGAATGGGAGAAGAGTACTGCACCAGTAGCGCTGTAGGTGTGTCTCCCATAGTCAAGCAAGTAGCAGGGCTGGGCAGATCCATAGAGTTTTACCCTGTCCTGTTCTAAGGAAATACTGATTACTGGTTCAGAGAGGACACATGGGCTGATTGCAATGGTAATTTTACATAGTATTTTGAAAATACTTGCAAATCCCAAATTAACTGGTGACCCATTGCACTGCAAAGGAGAATCTTAACCACTATGCAAAAGATTCAGACATTCCTGGATATAGTACTTTTCTCCTCATGGGAGCAGAATGTGTAACAGCAGTGCGGCACACGCTGACCTCCTCAGGCTCTATGAGCTTGAACTCCATGCCACGGCCGGTCCAGGCGATGTAGCGGGCATTGCCCGGGTCATCCAGCAGGGCTACCAGGAACTGCCAGAGCTGCAGTGAGCCACGCCGCTGATAGGGGGGGCCCTCGCGGAACACGCCGCCCATTTCCTGCTTCACCTGACCTGGGGGGGAACAAAAGGGAGGTGATCATTTTTCCCATCTAAGGAATATTTTAAGTATTACGTTTACTGGGGTTTCAAGTGATGTCTTATCCCGATTGCTGCTTGTGCAAAATGCAGCTGCTAGGGTCTTAACAAAAATGAAAATAAATGACCATATCACGCCTATCTTAGCATCCCTACACTGGCTTCCAGTTCGGTTAAGGATTGATTTTTAAGGTCCTGTTGATGACCTACAAAATCATAAATACTTCAGTCCCATCTTATTTGAATGACTTGTTGATTCCATATGTGCCCAGATGACCACTGGACGCTGGATGGCACACTACTAAATACAGATGGCAGACCTTTCAGCTATAGGTCTCCTAAACTTTGGAATAAACGGCCTCGTTCCATAAGGGAAACACCAAACATTACTGTTTTTAAAACAAGACAAAAAAAAAAAAAAGATAAATGTAGCCTGTTTATCTTAAAACTGACTTGTCTGCACCTTGTACTGCTCTGTTCTTACTGTTTTATTGTATTCGCTTTGTATTCCTGTTTCCTGCTGGATTCTTTCCTAAATTGACAATGGTTTTCATTTGTTCACCCTGTGAAGCGCTTTGTGACAATTCTATTGTGAAGGATTCTATTGTGATATGTAAATAAAGATTGATTGCTTGATAAACTGTCATCCATCTCTCTGCCTATATACATGCAATTTACCGCACCTCCTACTAATTGCTGGTTTATGGGTAGTCAATTCACAGAAATGTACACATTTCACATTGACTACCTTTATGTTGTATAATGTAATATTTCAATTGTTAGGGGCCCTTTACCAAATGAAAATGTTTAATGTTTAAGGCTTTTTTATGAAGAGTTTTCATAATAAACACCAGTTGAAAGGGATTTCATGAACGCAAACTTGATTTTATTAATCAAAATGGGCTTTATGAAAAGTAATCCCTAAAGTAGGACTCAAAAAAATAATCAAGTAGGACTAACAAATACATGAAAAGTGAAATGAAACACAGATAATGTCTACTGCATAACTGTACAGCAGCCTCCAGCATGTTTCTATTCTCTTTATGTTTCTGGCACTTCTGTCCACTTGCAAACTGTTGACGGAATGAAGCTGTTTTAAAATATATGTGTTCAGCATTGATCTGAAAAGCTTCTTGTGTTTAATGGCCTGTCTGGCGCCACCAGTAAGAGCCTGTCGCGAGGTACCCCCACCCCTTTGTGTATTTGTGTTTTATGTAGTGTGTTATCTATGTAGTGGTGCACGGGTGATTTAAAATGTATATTTCTGTTTAGGCATTGGGATTGCACAATTGCTTCGCGTGCAGATTGTGCCAAGATTCAATTGAATGATTAATTAGCAAGAGAGTCCCGGCACAGCTGTAGATAAAAGCAGCACGAATTTCTACCCCAGGTTGTGTGTTCAGGAGGCAGAATGAGAGTCGGGAGATGAAAGAGAAACTAAAAAGAAA
Source organism: Polyodon spathula (assembly GCF_017654505.1). Lineage (NCBI taxonomy): Eukaryota > Metazoa > Chordata > Actinopteri > Acipenseriformes > Polyodontidae > Polyodon > Polyodon spathula. The sequence goes on along the minus strand of NC_054561.1, from coordinate 4,790,186 downwards.
GAAATAACAATTGCCACTTCTTGCAGGTTCGTGTTCTGTTTGTCTGTTTTGGCCACTGTGCCGTTTTTTTTTTGTTTATTAATTATTAAAACGTGCGCATCAGAGCTTCCATACCCAAGCACTGTTGTCTGTCTACCTCCTGGCCTCACATCGCCACTAGGCATCCTGACATTACAACCAATGCTGGACACTGCAGAGGGAGGGGTGATCTAATTGAAAACTAACAAACAAAAGCAATGAACCATCAAGCTGTATTGAGTGGAAACACTTTTGTATCCGTTTAACTTACCTTCGAATTTCTCAGGAACAACACGGGCATCATCACTAAATGACAGCATCTCTTTGTCATAGGAATAGCCTACAGCAAGAGAGACAGGAGAAATCTTACTGACATCTACTATAATAAGGTGTTCCAGCAATTGAAAATGCATTGAACTGTACAGGCCCAGGCAAAATGCCATAGTGTTGTGCCTTTTTATAAATTAATATTTAAATGGAAAATAATTACTTCAGGAATTAGAAACAAATTAAAAACAGATAAATATAAAAGTATAGGCTTGTGCCTTTAAAATTAAGTCCTACTACTACTTCTGTACCTGAAATATTGCAAGAATACAATCTTTTCATGTACAGAATAACTAATGCATATAAGGGAAAGAGGGAAATTGACTGAGATGTATTAAATCCTAAATGGTATAGAAAGAGTTAACCCAAGACACTACCTCAAATCCAGCACAGAAAGTAGAACAAGAGGGTTTCAATGATAGCTGAGTAAGTAAAATGGATGAAAGCACTTTTTTTTTTTTTTTTTTAAACACAGAGTTATATAAATTCACGGAACAGCAGCAGTAGAATATAAACCACTGGGAACATTGGACACAACTAGACTCTGTGCTTTCAAATGAGAACCCTCCAGTAGTGGCTAATGGAGTGCTAACAAGGGACGAGCGCTGATGTGCCAAACTGCCTTTTCTTAATATTAATGTCACATTTGTTGGAATACACAATAACGAAATATTTCAAAAGAGGAAAAAATGAATTGGGGGCATCAAAAAGAGGAGAGAAATCTAATTTAAATCCTTTGTTACAACACCTTTAAGGGAAGTGTCCTCTGAGCCATTGTAGACAATAATCAAAAGTTAAACGGCAACATGAGCGAGCATCAATTTTTTATTTTTACAGCACAACATGAACCAAGGAAGAAAGAAAGAAAGAAGCTCTCTAGGTAACACATGGGTACCTGCTAGGAAAAAACCACAAACCATGGCTATCCTCTAGCACTACTTCACCAAGCACTGGCAGAGAGTATGGAGGGAGAGCATTTCAAAATACATACGCCATCTTCATACTCACTGGGGAAAGACTAATGGCCACCACAACAGTGGCTTTTTCATTATTGTTACTTTCTCAATGTCATTTTTTTTTAGTGCTCTTCTTTTAATAGATGTATCACAGGAAGCGCGACTATCCCTGTCCTGGACGAACTATCCTCCTCGCGGTGAAAGAGCACACCTGTCCACTCCAAGACTTCCAGAAAATGGGCACCAGCGGAGATGAAGACCCTCCAGAAGTGGTTTGAGATATCCCCACCACTAGGTCCCAAACAACCATCAGATTGAATTCCAGCATGGATTTAAATCAGATTCGAATGGGTTTGCTTGGTGCTTTTGTCAGGGTGTTTTATTTAGAATATTAAAATTCCAGGTTCTTGATGTCCTTTTTATTGAATCAAATTGTTATGTTACTGCATGGCAATGATATGGACTGCATGCTGTATACCGATCATATTATTCAAGTGCATTCTGAAGAATCAGTGTTTGAATCCTTACCTTCTGTGTTGTGTAGTGGATTGGGGTAGCCCTCATTGTGCATGTACACTGATGGGCAGCTGGCCACATCTAGAAGAAAATGACAGGCAAAAGATGACTGGAACGGCTGCCATTTATTCATTCCATCCAACAGTGTTTGGTGGCACATGGATACTACACAGAGTTCTGGTTAAGTTAAATTATAGGGAGGGTATAATAAGGTAATAAATCTTTATGCAATTCACTTAGTTTAAAAACTAGGCAATATTTAAATATGTTCTTTGACAATACAATATATTGCTGGACCCTTAAGTATTCTTTTTTTTTTTGCAATTTCTATATTAAAACCTTTACTGCTGGTGTCAGAAGGTATAACAGTCTAATCTAGGGTGGTGAAACCAGCTGTGCATTCCTGGTTAAAACCAGAATAGGATTTGCTATAAAACTTCTCTCATCTTTACATTTCCTATTCTTATCCGTACCTGTATTGTTAAATTATATAAATACATGTTAAAAAGAATTCTAACCAACTCCTACACAAATCAGAACACAGTAAAACCTAGCCTCTTGAAAATCTCAATCCTTTGCATACAGGATTTGCTGAAGGCTGATTTTTGCAGCTGTAACTACCTAGCTCAGATTACTGTGGGTTTGCTAATTTTTCCATCATGATTTCATTTGGCTGCTGAAAGGAAACGGCTGGTGTAATCCAACACCCAGACAGCCCTGCTGGGTATTCTAGTCTTTCCTCTGCACTCCATTTTCTCAATGGAATTCTTAAGTCTCCATTCAGAGAAACATGAAGAAGAAAAAAAAAAAAACAGGACGCAGAAAAACAAAAACAAGCACATCTCAGGACAGAGAGGGAGGAGCAGCCGTACAAGGACATGTAATTCAATCTTATTGGTCCTGAACGGTCTTTTAGCATTCCAGCAGTTGACGTATGTTGTGTAAACCCAATAAAGGAAACCAGGCTGCTTTTGAACCCGTGAGTTCTGCAGCTGCAATATTAACCCACTGTCTTCCTGGCTGCCATAGTGTTCAGTTAACCCACACAGACAACTAGCCCTGCACCCAGCTCTGTGTTTCAGATCCTCAATTCAGATTTATTTCAATGAGCAGGAACCATGAGTGTGATATTAAATAATTTGTTCATCATGTATCAAATAACTCCTCTTAGCATGAATTGTCACCCCAGTGTTTAGGTTTATGATAAGTGCAATCAGTTCAGGGCACTTTTACTAGGGCTCCGTTGTTCAAACTGATGGCAGGATTGAGGTGTGTTCGCTTGCTGTGACTGTAGTGTTTGTTTCCCTCATCATTCATTTTTCACATACAGTAGACCAGGGGTAGGCATTTCCAGTTCTTGAGGGCCACAGGAGGTCCTGGTTTTCCACCTCAGCTCTTACTTACTCAATTGAACTAAATATTTGGTTAATAAGTCAAATCACCTGTGTTTCCTAAGTTTTAACCAGTTGATAACTGAAAGGTGTCTATAAAACCTGCAGGAACCCAGCCCTCGGTGACTGGAATTGCCTACCCCTGCAGTAGACTCTTGTTATTCTGAACCAACGGATCCGGACCCAGTTCAGCTAAGTGAATTGTACAGATTGTAATTTATACCCTCCTAAAATGCAGATGTCTTGTCTTTATTCTATATTATCCATACCTTCACCACTCTGTGTAAAGTAGTGACTCCTATTCTCTGTTTCCACTTAATTTCCAACCTGGTTCGCAGGTCCTGGTTTCGCAATCGTACAGTACTGGCCAAGGTTAACTTTGCTAACTCCTTTGAGTTCTAATTCAGTTCCCTAACCTATTTCAGTGGAGTGAGATTCCTCTGTATTTAAAAAATAAATGATATAATAACTCCAGTATTGCTCCAGTAAGACCCACCAGGCTCGTATTGGTAGTCAGTGGGCTCCTGTTTGATGACCATGTGCTGAGGCGTGTGTCTCTGGGGGTTGCTGCCTCCCATATGGCTAGTCTGGACGTAGAGGGGGTCATGGTACTCCTGTTTGAAGTGGTGCTGCTGCATGTAGGGCATGCAAGGCTCGGACATCTGCTGCTGGTACCCCCCTAGCGCTGCGGAGGGCTCGCGAGACACACTCTGAGAAGGAAAAGAGTGGCACATCTCCCCTGAGTGTTGTGGGTACCTGGGGCTGAGAACACATCAACAATCAATAGAGAGCTGCAGTGCAGTCCAGTATTCAGATATGACACTAACAGCAGGCTTTACAGACAAGGTACTACAGGGGTCAGAATAATAGGATATGTAGCGCACACTTTTGTGTAAATGTGGTGTCTCAAATGAAGTAATTTCTAAAAGCTATCACTGTGTCTTGCAAAGGGATTCTATTAACCCTTCAAAATTTACATAGATCAACAAATGTTTTTTACATTCTTTTAGACCTTGAATCGCTGGTTTTATACACTACGCAGAAGTTTGATCATCAAAGTAATATGCCAATAGTGGTTGTGATTGTGGTTGTACCTGTGGTCAATGTGGTAGCCGTGGTTGTGGATGGGCTGTGAGTGGTTCTGGGGGTTCAGGTAGCCCTGCTGCTCCTGTCTGGGGTTCAGGTTGGGTTTGGGGGAGTAATGCTGGAGAGGAGACAATGGGGTCCTTGGATTGGAGGACTTGTCTCCAACAGGTATCTTCTGGTCATAGGCACTGGAAAACAAGTTCTGTTACCACAGGAATTTCCAAAACCCTCACTAGGGTCTTGAAGCATGTACAGGAGGTGTTAGAGAGGTTTAGACTATTACACATTTTTTAAAAAATGTACAAATAAATATGATGTGACAACACTAAGCATGCCCCACATATCTTGTCTATTAGCATAAAGTGAGCTAAAGTAAGGGTGCGTTTTCCTCTTACAAACACAATTCCCAGGGATTATCATCAAATTACCTCAGATAAAAACAAGACTGGTATTGATTTTTTAAATATACTGATGCACAATGAAAATGCAACAGTCTAAGTTTTAGATCAATAGCTTATTGGGCATATGCATAATGTTATTTACATTTTAAATAGTGAGCAGATAGGTTTGTTGATTGTTTGAGTAGCATTGTTCCTTGTGATAACAAAATACTGAGCTCAAGTCATGTTATTTTGGAAAAAAAAAATGCCAGGTATTCAACATTTGGTATTTGAGTTGAGTTAAAATTGCCAAAATGAGTGGATTAAGAATCTGTATAAAAATAGCCATTTGAAAAAAGACTTGATTTTAATTAACACAAGAACAATGAAAGATAAGACCGTGCCTCGCTTGAGTAATGAAGAGCAGCTGGTTAATATCGGCATGACTGAAGGCTGTGACAGAAGTTGCCCGGAAAATTAGATATACTGCCTCAAAAATCAGCAGACTAGTCCAGAGAAACCAGGAAACCAGCTCTGAGGGACAGGCCACATCCTAGAAAGTAGAGAGTCACCACACCGGCCCAGGTCCGTCATGCTGACTGTTGCATTGTTCAAGCCAACCGGTGG